>NW_015164675.1:742311-743047 GCF_001447785.1 Gekko japonicus
TGAAAGGCTGTCATTTGGAGGAGGGCAAGGAGCTGTTCCAGTCGGCAGCAGAGGATAGGACCTGAAACAACGGGTTTAAATTACATGCAGAAAAGTATCGGCTGGATATTAGAAAAAACTTTTTCATGGTCAGAGTGGTTCAGAGGTGGAATCAGCTGCCTAGAGAGGTGGTTAGCTCCCCTTCACTGACAGCTTCCAAGAAGAAGCTGGATGAATATTTGTCAGAGATGCTTTAGGCTGGTCCTGCACTGGGCAGGGGGTTGGGCTAGATGGTCTGTATGGCCCCTTCCGACTCTATGATTCTATGAACATCTCTATTATTGCTGTTTTGATGTCTTTGAGCAGTTAGCTCTGCCGTCTCTTGTTGTCTGTTAATGAGTTGTCTGTGTGCCTTTCATTTGATGGGATGTGCCTTTTGTCCAGGAGTCATGTTTTGTGCCTGTGCATTATGGACAGCATGCATACAGAGAGATTCAGCATCTCTTTACTGTAGTGTCATAGCATGACAACAATTATGCAGATGCTGAAGCTCAGCATTCCTTTCATCTGCAGTGTGTTGTTGGAGCCTTTCCCTGTCACTTCCAGCCTTGCAGCATTTAGCATCCAATCAGCCCACATATGCAAATGACCTTGAAAGGCCCAAATAGGTAGAAGGTGAGTTGTCAGGAAAATGGCTAGTCTTTTATATATATCTAGATTAGGAACATGGAGAGAACTAGGGGAACCCTGAGAAGTT
>NW_015164675.1:743072-750131 GCF_001447785.1 Gekko japonicus
AAAAAAAATAACATTAGGGAATGTCTATTATTGAACAAGGTCAACTTTTCACAGGTCAGGCAAGGAAAATTATTTTTAGAGGTGCAAAAAAAAATAACAACATCATAATCAACAACAACAACAAGTGTATGGCATTGTATGTAGAATAGCCAAGAGATCCTAAGATTGGCAGTCAGAAGTTCTAGCTCTTTAGTGTTCTGCACCACTAGGTGGTGAGCTAGACTTGTTTTTAAGACAAGAGACATTTCAGAGGTGGTTTGCCATTGCCTGCTTGGAAGCAGATCTCTCTGCGTTCAGTGGTACTGACTCCCCAAAGGATCACTGCCTTACTTGCAGCTGTTTTATTCAAGAAAATGAGCAATATCAAATACGTAAGGATGTGTAATTTTTATCAGAGTTTCAGATAATTTGAGAGGTCTAAGCTTTGTAAAACTTCAGCAGAGAGAAGGGAAGAGTGATCAGTCCACATCACACAGTCTATTTTCTGCAGCAGTGATAGTCAGTAGCCCAGGGGCCACATGCAGCTGTTTGACATGCCACCTGTGGCTCTTCTGAGCTTTATTACACAATTTGGCACCCATTTCATGTTTCAGGAAGTGGGCAAGGTTGGTTCTCACCTAGAAACAATGGCTTCCAGATGGAGTGGAAGATAGGTAAGCTGCAAGCATCTCTGAGGTGCAGACCTAGTGCCAGGACTGGAAGTAAAGGGCCCATCCTCTCCAGCACCCCCCTCAAAAAGCAGCTTTTGCCAGGAAGACAGCAACTTAGCTACAGTGGAGTGTAAAACCACCAGCAACATGGCAGCCACTCAGGAAAAGAGCAAACTGGCCTCTGTGAGGTAGTCATGGTTTTACTCGCCTATCTCTGCAGCCAGTTTGTTCCCCTTGGCAATCTGTCTCACCTGTGCTACTGTATACCTCATGCTAGGGAGACACCAAGAGGGCAAGGAGGGAAATAAAGGGCAAAGAGAGGCTTAACAATGCTGCTGCAGTCAGAACAAAGCCTGAGCAACCAGTATTTCTCTCGTTGACATTGTTCTCTCCCTGCCACAAGGCAGAATAGCCTTCGCCATTTTGCTTTCACCAAAGCTGTGGGCCTCATGTCAGGAGTGAAGAGTAAGGGAATTAAAATGCACACAGATTCAGCAGTGGGTAGGAGAGACAACCCTACATGCTCAGAAGCAATTAATGTTTTTCTGTGTAATATTAATAGCTAGAAACCATCTTGTGCAGGACAGGCTCAACTGGAAAACAACAGGATGTTGTTTTTAGCTGTGAACTCTTTCAGTTCACAGCTAAAACTTCTTCAGGGCAGCATCAAGGTCTTTCCCTTTTCATGGGAGCCCAGGTAGTCCTTGCTTATAGATAATCTCTCAGTGTATGAAGCAACTACTCACCAGTTAAAATGGAGCACCCAATGGAAATTAAAAACCAAGGCCTAGCCCTTGCAATAAATCCCAGTGCCAACTCTGAGAATAAGTGGACACAAATCAGACATTAAAAATGGAAACTCCCAGAGAGCAATGGGGTAGCATTTCAGCCCCACTGGACATTTAGTAACAGACATAGGGTTATAGTCAATTGCTGCACTCAGAAGGTTAACAAGGATCTGATCAAATTCTATTCATGTTTTGTTTCATGTGACTGGTGGGAATACTTAACTCCACTCCGCATAAGAGGCATCCATTAAGTTCATTAAGCACTTATGCATATCCACATTGCCTGAGCTCACAGTTCTCCCTGACTGGATAAGGACAGAAATGCTTAGTGCATTAGCCACACATAACAGCATATCTTGATCAGCAGGGGCTTAATCGTCACTCAGTAATATATCTGGTTAACTCATTAACTTTTCTCTTCAGTGAGATCATGAATGTTAATATCCAGGACTATCTTTTATCTTCTACAGGACAATTTTTAGAAGAAAATCTGAGAAGACAGAGAGAAGAAGGCTGTTTAACCCTTTCCTACCATTCCCCTCCCTTGTTTCAGATGCATTTTCCCCAAGCTGTGATTCATTCCATAGGTAGAAAAGGACCAGTTCAAGAACTATGCCTGTAACTGAAAGGTTGGAAAGATTGTTTAAATTATGGAAGAGAGACAGGAGGAAAGTGTGACATCTCTTCTTTCCCAGTAACCCTTCCCTCATATCCCAAGCAGCCATTTGGGCCTGCTAATTAATTACCTTTTCAGAACCCATAAAAAGATCCTGATCCTGGGTCAACAGTTTGGCCCTTGCATATCTAATAGCATGTCAATTTGAGTTTCACATTGCCTGAAGAATTTGTGTACACTTGTTATTGTGAAAATATGGGTCTCTGGCTGAGTGAGTTCTGGATCAAAGAAGAAGGAGGAGGAGGAGGAGAGTTGGTTTTGATACCCCCCCCCTTTTCTCTACCCCAAGGAGTCTCAAAGTGGCCTACAATCACCTTCCCTTCCTCTCCCCACAACAGTCACCTTGTGAGGGTAGGTGGGGCTGAGAGAGTTCTGAGAGAGAACTGTGACTGGCCCAAGGTCACCCAGCAGGCTTCATGTGGAAGAGTGGGGAATCACCCCATTTCTCCAGATTAGAGTTGGCTGCTCTTAAACACTACACAATGCTGGCTCTCTATATAAACTTGGGGCCTTTGATTTAACCCAGCCAATCAGCCTATCGTGTCCAACACTCTTCTGGCTTGATAAAAGAAAACCTTTTCAGTACCATCGGCTGAAGTTCTTGCTCTGGTCTGTTGGAAATGATCCTGATTTTCAGAAGCGGAAGCTGCTGTGGACCACCGAGTACCACTGACCTAAAATACTCTTCTTCCTTTACTAAAGCTTTTATTTACTTTTAGAGCAACCAGATTTGCAGGAAGAGGCTAGCTCCCATATCTTTCACAGCAGTGTAGAAGAGGAGGTTTGGCCATATAGCTTGTCAGTCACTACAAGGTGATAAAAACAGCACCTCCTGGAATTCTTTAATCTTTAAATCTTTGAAGGATTTAGTTGTCCCATCCTCTTTTGCACCTGGTCATTCTATTTACACATTTTGCACTTATCTCTGATTTAGAGAACAGAGGCATGTCTCTAGCGCGTGGCAGCTGCCAGGGTACTAAAGCAAATGGCATGTTTTGGTCCACACAGCTGCTCCAGACCATCTCGGATCAATGTAGGAGTGGAACCTGCTTGTCTGAGTTCTTGCTTTAAAGAGGATGTGCCCTAGATTTAAAAACTGCTCCTGCATTTCCTCGGAATATGTCTTCAGCGCTCACCACCATTCCACACTGGGATACTCAGAGATAAGCCGTAAGGACCCAGACTCAGAAGAATAAAAGCTTTATTAAAACCCTGCTTCTTGCACCATAGTACCGAAATCGGTGAGACTTGGTTGGGGTCAAAGCTCCCTCTGGGGGCTAAGAAAGCTATTACAGTTAATAGGAATAGGTGGGAGAGAACACCCTCAATCCACTGAGTGGTTTGCTGTTTCAAAATGTCTAGGCTTCCTGGACCACCCAACACAGCTTTTGAGCTTTTGGAATGAAATAGCCCTGTGTAGTTTAATAAGGGAGGGTAGAAGAACTGTCTGTTTTAAATTCATGCATCACATTTGCCATTGGAGAATGAAGAATCATTAAGTGAATATAGTCATTATCAATCAAATGTAAAGCAAAATTTTACAGGATAACTGTATGCAGAATTACTCCAGTTGAAGCACTTTTATTTCTACATCATATTGCACTGTAAACATACTAAAGTATTTTACAGTCTGTAGGTTGTTCACCTACTACACACTTGGACTTGAATGAAGCTTAACTGTACACACTACTTTACACAGGAGGAAATGAAATTGTGAAGGAATAATTTCTTAAACTTTCCCATCTATATATATAAAAGAAAGTCCTCTCACCGTAAAATCAATGAGCAGGCCAAACCGCTGGACCTAGAAACACCAAATTCAGGGAGAGCGCTCCTACCATCGCGTAGATGCACACTAAGAAGGGATTTTTAGAAATTCGACCCCTAAGGGGGTCAAAAGGGGGAAAATATGCTCCCCCCCATTGATTCCTATGCGGCTGTCAGGCTGCCGCCTCCTTGCACCCCCCACTCTCTGATTGGTCAGCTACAGAGCTCAGTGTTCTGAGGTTAAAAAACCCAACAGTTACAGGAGTCTGCAGACAGCTAATGACAGTTGAGGAAATCAGGAATGGCCAATAACCATCTGTGAGGTGCAGTAATGCTGCTGGCCCAGCCTCTCTGATGGCTTCCAACACACTCCCCCCACCTCCTACACCTAATACACACTTGTCTGTCAGGTGCAGCAGCAGTTGTAGGGTGCTTAAAGCCATGAGGGAGCCCACCCCAGCAGTAACGCCTTATTGATCCTGCCGGCCCTGCCTCCACAGTGGCTTCTAATACTCCTCCCTCCTCCCCCTCCTACAGGCAGGGGAGATTTGTTCAGCAGTATTGCCTTAGCCCTAATTTTAATGTGTGTGTATCTATATATATCTTGATATAGTGTGTGTGACTATGCATGACATGTTATCATTCCCACATTAGTAAAGTGGGCGATTTTGTTTATTTCATTCTTTGTGTACACCATGAAAAAGAAACCCACCATGGCTGGAGAAGGGAGGGTGGGGCAAAAACTTGTTATTTTCTTAGCCTCTTTCTTTAAACTAATTTTAATTATTTAAATTTAAGATATTGAAAACTAAGCCAGTGAGAGAGGGAATCTGATATTATGTAGAATCCAGCCTTTAAAAATACAGTCGTTTGTACACAGAATACATATATTTTCAAAAACCTGTTCTTCTTACACATGAACAGAACTTTAGACTTTAGTTTCAAGGCTGCTGCGCAATTTGGGTAGAAACATAAGCTTTGGTTTTTCTAGGCTTGCCAAGTCCCCCCGGGGGGCTGGGAAGCCCCCGCCCCAGAGGCTCGTTCCCCGCCACCGGCAGATCGGGCCCAGGGGGAACCCCACCCCCAAAGCATGCGACGTGCACATCACTCGGAAGTGACGCGACCACGCCGGGCACGCTGGGGGCGGGGCCACGGTCATCCAAGGGAAAACTCTACGGTTTTCCTTTGGATGGTCGTGGCCCTGCCCCCAGCGTGCCCGGCGTGGTCACATCACTTCTGGGTGACGTGATTGCAGCGCGCGTGCGCACACTCCCAGAGCAGCAATGGAGTCCCCCACTCCAGTGCCGCTCGGACTTGGGAACCCTATTTGTATCAGGCTTCTTTTTTTAAAGAAAAACAAACAACCCCCTAACTATTATTTATTTTGACCTATAATCCAAAGGAAAGAATTACAACTAAGGTCAGGAAGACATTCTGGTTTTGCAGTTTAGTTAATACTTTGGTATATGTTTTGGTGCCCCCTTGTGGGCAAGAATTATTATACAATTCTTGTGAAACAATATAGATTAAAACATATAATTCCTTGTTTTTATGCCTCATACCAGCAAGTTCACTTACAGCATGGCCATGGTTAGCATGAGAGATGGGGCTGAGCTAATCAGAAATCCAGATAATGGGTTGGATCAGGGTTGGTTTTGGGTTTTTTTTTTGTTTGTTTGTTATTTTAAAAGGGGTGCTGGAACTCTCAAGAGGGAAATGAAGTTTTCAATCTGTATACTGAAAACTCATGAACTTTTAACATTTTTTTAAAAGAATTTTGTCAAAGAGGTTCTGGAACTCTGTTCTGGTACATTCCCCCAGAAAAAAAGCCCTTGGTTGGATCCAGCTCATTGTTTCTGAGGGCACAAGGCTTTCCACCCACAGAGTGGAGCATTCTCAGGTCCCCCATCCTGTGGCAGCCAAAACATCCCCCCAGATCCTGTTTTGTGGGTGCTGGGAGGAGGGGTGACTCCTTTAGCAGAAGACTCTTCTCTACAGTCAGTCAGGATGAGATAATGGAGTCAAATTTAAAATCTGACTTAAAATATGCCATCAGACAAACGGCAGTGGATGGTTGCGAAGCAGGGTAATATTTTAAGGTTTTATGGAAGTTTTGAACTGTAAAGGTAATTTAAAGGGAAGAATATTGTGTGTTCTTGTGGCTCTGACTGTATTGCAAGTGCTTGGACAGAAATCTGGATGGTCTTAAGAGATCTCCAACAGGGACAGGAGTAGGCATATGGGAGTATAGAGACCTTCAGTCCAAATTCAGAGGAAGAAATTCTCACATTCTGGAGGTTTTACAATATGATTGCAAAGAAGGGCATTGAATTGCATTACTAGCATGAGCAATTTAATGATCAAAACATAAAATTAAAAGATTCAGACTTCCAAATACCTTAAAATAAATGCGTACTCATGTATTTTATGATGACTATAAAAATGTTCCTTTTAAAATAATCCCATTGCAAGAGCCCACATGAAGTGTGCTGGATGATTTGTTTAATAAATCAGCCATCTGCAGAGTTTGCATGGTCAGTCATCCTCCTGTTTATTCATGCTCAGCAAACAGGATTAATGATGTTTCATTGCCCAGCAAGGAACAAGGCATTACAGTTTAACTCCTGGAAGCTTTACTAAAATCAAATGACATACCAGGAAGTGGTCTTGGAATGTCTTCAGTTAATCGTTTTCCAAAGGAATCCACTACCTCACGCATGTTTGTATTTGTGTGTGTGTGTGTGTGTGGTGTGTGCTAAGAAGTCTGTTTAGGTGATGGACTGGTTGCAACTTTCTGCGTTAGACACTGGGAAACCTGGGTTGGCAGCAATTTCTTATCTAGATTCAACCCACCCAAAAGATCCTGGCTATGAAATGTTATCTATACAGGGACAGAATACTGAAAGTATTGTAGCAACGTGGAGATAAATAAATGTAAAAATTATTAAGATAGTTCTGTGACTATAACAAAAGCATTTTTGAAATTGTTAATGTGGAACCACAGGTGCAGCTATGCAGGGCTGGCTTAAGGTTTCTTGCAGCCTAGGTGAGCTTTGCCCCATTCAGTAAAGAGAAAAGTGTGAAGTCTAGAATGAGTGTTATGTATTGAATCAAGGCTATTGCTTTGCCTAATTCGCCTAATTTTCTCCCCATGTAAAGCTTGAGCCTGACGAAGGCT
>NW_015164675.1:750153-753834 GCF_001447785.1 Gekko japonicus
CTCCTATTTCCAGCTGCCACCAGAGAGGGAGCTGAGAAGGCACCCACAGGCCTTGGAAGTGTACACAGGAGTCACCCAGTCATGCTTACTGAAGAGGAAAGAAGATCCTGCAGGGGGCAGCAAGGTCTAGCTAGACAGGGCTGTAGGGGAGTACAAGGTTGCCAACCTCCAGGTGGGCCCTGGATATTTCCTGGAATTATAACTAGTCTCCAGCCAACAGAGATCAGTTCCTCTGGAGAAAACAGCTGCTGTGGAGAGTGGATTCAACGGCAATATATCCTGTGGAGGTCCCTTACCAGGCTCTACTCCCAAATCTCCAGGAATTTGCCAACCCAGAGCTGTCAACCCTAGGGCAGTAACTTCTTTCTAAAAGGGCTTCTCCTACTCTGTCTGCAGAATGCTATTTTTAGGCTTTTCTTGCAGAACAGTCTAGAATTCTGCCGCCTAGCTAGTAAGGTAGCTAGGTTTATCTCTTCTCTTTCCTATGCAGTTTGTTAGTTCCATAAATAAAGTGTTTCTTTACTCGGCACTCAGCCAACAGTGTACAAATAGACATGAAAGGGACTCACAGATGGCCAGGACCTCCTAAACCTGGAGCTATCTCTGGATGAGGTAGTGGGTCAAACAGAGGCTCCAAAGAGTAAGCAGGGATAGAAAGCCAGACAAAACACAGACCATTCGGGAGCCCTAAGCAGACATTCCCACGGCTGAGGCAACTTGCACTCCTCGTGCAAGTTGGCCTAGATTTTCCATGAGACAGCCTAAATATTGTCACAGGCTGCAGCTGTTTGACAACAACTAAGAGGTGGGGCTGAGGTATACACAGGGCCAGAAAGGTCCAGCACTGAGACTCAGGCTCGGAGCCTAAACAGCACAAGTGGAGTCTTCCCTACCCACCGCCCTCCTCACTGCAGCCTTGTTTGCCCTTTGAAAGGATACTTCTTTGGGTCAATAGATCTGAAGGAACAGAGGAAAAGGCTGGGAGTCTGCAACAGGAGAGGGGGAACTAGCTCTCCTCTGCAAACACCCCCCCCCCTCTGATGGTAGACCTGCTCCAAGGAACATCACCAAAGGACGTAAACTTCAGTCTTAAACATACCAGTGTAAACAAAGAAGTCTCAAACCTACCAGTGTCAAAAAAGAAGTCTCAGCATTGGTTTTCCACTGATTGAATATCTTCACAATACAGTTGACTATCCAATCCACACACAGAACTGGTGAGTCACCCTTCACAATGCTTAGATGGACTAGCTCTAAAATTCTGATGGATTGTGGTCATGGTTAGGAAGAGTCCAGCAGAGGAGAAAACAAAACCAAGACACAGTAAGACATAGCTGAAACAAAGTATTGCCAAATGAATATTAGGAAAGGATCATTTTTCCTCGATGCCTGAGGGAATGATGGACCTGAATGGGCCTCCTGCGAAATTGACATAATCACACCAGGTATGTCCCGCGGGCTCATGTCTGTTGGGGGTGGGGCTTCCCCTGCCAGCCAGCTGGCCAGTGATGGGCAGGAGCCCACACAAATGGGGGATCCCCCACTCCCACCTGGGGGCTGGCGACCCTAACACTGGGCCTGCTGCACTGCTGGGTGCTACCCCTTCCACTGCTCTGGCTGGCCGGGCAACTGGATGGCCAATTGCTAGGGTTGCCAATTCTCGGTTCAGAAATATCTGGACATTTGAGGGTGGAGCCTGGGGAGTGGGGAGGGACCCTGGTAGGGTATAGTGCCATGCAGTCCTCCTTCCCAAGCAGCCATTTTTCTCCAGGAGAAGTGGAACAAATGTTTTAAATAGTAAGTAAGCAAGTTAGTAGTCTTGAGATCAGTTGTAATTCTGGGAGATCTCCAGCCCCCAACTGGAAGTTGGCAGCCCTAATAGTTGCCCATCTGGCTGGCACCTGCCTGGCTTGGTGGGCAACTGGGACACTGACATGCCTTCCTTTCATGCAGCCCGCTTGACTGCACTCCTTCTCTGAGCCCCATCACCAGTTTCTTTGGTCTGCCCTTGGCCTGGATGATTGACTGTGGCAGGGGGTGGGGAAGTCAGCCTGAGCCTTACAAATTGCTACTGAAATGTTGTATGCATTCAAAAGGGGAGAAGTCTGCAAGTGTTTGCTGATGAATGTAACTGGTGGTTAAGACGCTGAACTGCAGGCTGTGGAAGGTCAGTAGTTCAGCAGTTTGAGACCCGAGTGTGCCACATGACGGAGTGAGCTCCCGTCTCTAGTTCCAGCTCCTGCCAACCAAGCAGTTTGAAAGCAAGAAATTGCAAGTAGATAAATAGGTACCACTTCAGTGGGAAGGTAACAGCGTTCCATGCGCCTTGGTGTTTAGTCATGCCAGCCACATGACCACGGAAACGTCTTCGGACAGCGCTGGCTCTTCGGCTTTGAAACGGAGATGAGCACCACAACCCTAGAGTCGGACTCGACTGGCTTTCGAGCAAGGGAACCTTTACTTTTACTAGTAATGTGGTGATGGTACATACTGCCCAGAAGAAGCATGGGAAACAGTTTGATGTACGGCAGGGAAGCAGTGTGCTCCTTTCTATGCTTGCACAGTGGTCCGATCCAGTGTTCCCTCTAAGCTGAGTTAGTGTGAGCTAGCGCAAAGTTTCTTAGCCTCCGGCTCGCACATTTTTGTCTTAGCTCAGGAAGGATGACTCCAAAGCAAACTAATTTATGCAGTAGCCAAATCACTCGCTCACAGCTTTAATGATAGTAGCTCACAAAGTAGAATTTTTGCTCACAAGATGCCACAGCTTAAAGGGAGCATTGGTCCGATCCTTTCCTAATTATTTTGTATTGCTATACCAACAAAACAGGTAGCATATGGATAGTTCAAGGCTACTAGGACCAATCAGGAGCTTGAAGTTATTGACTTCCTTTCTGTCAAAAATCCTAACTATAAATAACGTTGATGGGGTCTGAACTAGCAGAGACTGACCAAGAGAGAGATCTTCAAGTCATAGTAGATAACTCACTGAAAATGTCAAGACAGTGTGCGACTGTAATAAAAATGGCCAACGCTATGCTGGGAATTATTAGGAAGGGAATGAAAAACAAATCAGCCAGTATCATAATGCCCCCGTATAAATCAATGGTGCGACCTTATCTGAAATACTGTGTTCAATTCTGGTCACCACACCTCAGAAAATATACTATAGCCTTTGAAAAAGTGCAGAAAAGGACAACTAGAATGACTCCCTCATGGATCACTGCCTTGTCGTGGCGAGGGGGCTTGCGTAGTTCAATGAAGCTGTGGGCTATGCCGTGAAGGGCCACCCAAGATGGACAGGCCACAGCAGAGAACTCAGACCAAGAGTGATCCCCCTGGAGAAGGAAATGGCAACCCACTCCAGTATTTTTGCCAAGAAAACCCCATGGACAGTATCAAAAGGCTAAAAGATATGACGCCGGAAGATGAGCCCCTCAGGTCGGAAGGTGTCCAATATGCTACTGAGGAAGAGCAGAGGACAAGTACAAGTAACCCCAGAAAGAGTGAAGCGGCTGGGCCAAAGCCGAAAGGACCCTCAGTTGTGGATGTGTCTGATGGTGAAAGGAAAGTCCAATGCTGCAAAGAACAATACTACATAGGAACCTGGAATGTAAGATCTATGAATCAAGGTAAGCTTGACATGGTCAAAAATGAGATGGCAAGACTGAACATCGATATCTT
>NW_015164675.1:756789-757475 GCF_001447785.1 Gekko japonicus
GCATGGGATAGAGCAAGAAAAGAAATAAGTACTTTTCTTCCTTTCTCACAATACAAGAACTCATGGGCACTCAATGAAATTGTTGAGCAGTCGGGTTAGAATGGATAAAGGGAAGTACTTCTTCACCCAAAGAGTGATTAACAGATGGAATTCACTGCCACAGGAGGTGGTGGCAGCTACAAGCATGGACGGCTTCAAGAGGGAATTGGAAAAGATGCTTGGGGGGGGCATCAATGGGAGGGCTTCTAGAGTCCTGGCCCTACTGGTGGATGTCCTGATGGCACCTGGTATTTTTGGCCACTGTGTGATACAGAGTGTTGGACTGGATGGGCCATTGGCCTGATCCAACATTGCCTTCCCTTATGTTCTTATGTCTGCCCTATAGCCCCATCAAGCATCTTTGGATGTGTGTATTTCTGAGATACTGTAAAAATACGCATAACTGGCAGCAAAAATTAAATAGGACCCTTATAGGAGATATTCAACAATGCCTCCTTTGAATTACATGTAGCTAAAACTGATTCATCATCATCATTATTTATTACGGTCAAAGACCCATCAAACAGCATACAGGATCAAAAAAGCAAACCCAGGTTACCAAAACATTACAGAGAGGAGACATCATAAAGAGTACTAAGGAGGAGCTTGCGCTTTGCAAATGCAATAAAAAGAAATTTAGCAACATT
>NW_015164675.1:757487-781701 GCF_001447785.1 Gekko japonicus
GAAGACAATGGGAAAACTCCCTTTGATTAAATCACCATGGATGGCACTCAGTCGCACCTTTAGAAACCTTTCCTGGACTATCTATTTGGGATTCTCATAAAATGGAGAAGGGGAGAATGTTGTAAGCTACTTTGGGTCACTATTGGGCAAAAAAGTGGGCATTAATAAAGTAGATAAATCTGGAAAAGAAATGGTAGATTATGTGTCTATTTAAAATGTAAGTCTGTGCCTAGAGAAGTTACATGACAAATGTTGTTACAGATTTGCCAATATGGACTAAATATAAATGCTAACATTTAAGACAGACATTTAAACTGTACTTAAGAGTACAGTACAATCTTTTCTTTTAGTTGATACTACATTCTAAGGTCTCACACAATGCGTCCAAGCACATGGTAACAGTTAGACATTTTAAAAATAACACAAGCCACTGGCAATTGCTGGAAGCTGATGTATTTCAAAGACTTTGGTGTCCTTGTGAACGTGCAGAAGGGCACGGTTCACAACGCTGCCAGACTGTATTTTCTCTTACCATAATTACATTAAACAGAAACATGAGTCACCAAAATCACTCCCTTGCTAGATTTGGAATGCTTAAGCTGTTTTGCATCCAGCCAGTATTTGGCATCTTAAATGTTAGCAGTGACAACATGATAAAGACTAACTTTCCCCATCATATGATGGCGAAGGAGCTCATAAGCCAGTTTGATCAGATAAGCTGTTATTTCCAATTGTTATTCAAAGACCGTGATTTCTTGGGTGATGGGCCTACTTCTGTGTCACCAAAGAAAACATGAAACAAGCCCCCCCCCAGTTATTCTCAGATGAGGAATCCTGCATTCTCTGGCTAGTTCTGGGGGGAAAATGGTTCAAAATTAATGCATACTTTTCTTAATATGTTTGGCTAGAAGTATGAAACCAGAGGAAAAAATAAGTGCTGAACTCAGCATCTATAAGATCCCAGGACCAAGCATGGCATTTTCCATCTATTAGGCCCGGCTGATGCAGTGAATTGCAGCTGGCCAGATAAAGGGGATTCTTCCAAAAGGTAAGTCTGTGGAGTGTTGGAAGTCTAGTTGGTTCCATGTGGCTTCTTGAGAGAGCAGAGTTTGACCTTTTCACCAGGAGGACTTGGCTCATACTTTCCTCAGCCACATGTTGGCTTCTCTGCCTGTCCAATGTTTCTGCTAATCCTTTATAGCCTGAGACCATGTGTTTTTACTTGGCTGATGTCACTACCACATCACTTCTGACCTGTCTGTGTTTACTTTTGGTCACATTGGGAAGAGCCACTCCCCTGCAATAATTATAACTTCTAGATATCTGCTGATCGTATAAGTAACTCCAAGCATGCACACTGAGTTTCATTTCCACTGATTTATGTTCTAACCTTGAAGATGATTCCTGAACATTTACAAAGTTTACTTCATTTACAAATGTATCAGCACTGCAACAGACATGATTTTTATCTGTACATGATCCTGGGTACTTAATTCTAATGTAAGGCATAAGTTGTCAACACATCCTTTAGTGTGGTCCAAAAACAGATAACAGATGCATAATATCTGACAAATCTATAACACTGGTAACTTTCTGTAAGCCTGGAAAGTACTGAACCATGTTGAAATGAATGTGATGTGATACATGCTATATAAATCAGTTCGAATTTTTCATTTTGTAACATTTTTCTTGATATTATATATAAATCAGTTCGAATTTTTCATTTTTGTAACATTCATTTTTCTTGATATCAGTTGTTTCATTTAGTGAAATATCCACTGAAATTTTGCTAGCAGAATTAAAATACATTTACATACATATCCAGATCCATATGCAGAATATTTCAGGTCTATTTTACAGGTCTTCTTTGTACCATGGAATAGTGCATACTACAAAAGAAGATGGATACTGAAAGATTTACTGCTGCTACTATTCATACAAAGTTATTAACATGTCACTGAGAATTCACAATTTATATTATCCCTACCCAGGATCAGGACAAGTTCATAATACAAATTGATAATATTTATGGATAATCAGTGTTTAATGAGGGAATGGGATGTGTTATGGTTTGTCTGGTGGAATCGGAGGACAAAGAAAGTTGAAGTACAAGGTTCAGGGAAGGCTTTATTAATGAAGTGGTGTTAAAAAAGATTTGAATGAGGAAAGGAAAAGATCTTGATGGATCTATAGAAAAGAGAAGATTATTCTCTAAGGATAGGTTAGGCTAAGGACTAAGGATAGGTTGGGCATAATGCTTGTTTACCAGCTGCCTAGTTGCCCAGTACACACCTTATCTGAGTTGGCAGAGGTGCTCTTGGACATGATCCTGGAGATACCTAAACTTATTGCTCTTGGAGGACTTCAATATTCTTAGAGAGGATACCTCACCAAGGCGGGCCCAGAATTGTATGGCTTCTTTGACTGTCTTGGACATCTCTTAAACTGTGACAGGCCCAACACATGAAAGAGGCCACACCTTGGACTTAATCTTCTGCACTGAGCCTTTGAGGGAAGAACTGGTTTTGGCACTGGAGATTCAATTTGAACCATGGACTGATCACTTCCTACTCAAGGCAAGGGTCATGGTGGCCCCAAGACCCCACAGGGAAGGGGCCTCAGTTAAAATGGTTCACCCACAGAGGTTCATGGATCCTATTAGATTCCAGAATGCTTTTGGGGATTTTAGGTTTTTGAACACACACTATGTTGAGATTTGTGGTCCAAGCCTGGAATATGAACTTCCTTGCAGCTATTGACAAGGTTGCCCCTCATCAACCTCGTCCATTCTTGGGGTGGAACACAGCTCCCTGGGTTACTAGATGATCTGAAGAGAGCTGGGAATTCTAGAGTGTCCCTGATGGAAAACTCACACTGAGTCTTACAAAACATGCTATAGATTCTACTGAAAGACCTACGAAGCAGTTCACAACCATCCCAGTTGTTTAAAGTATATTGGCATCTGCTGGTGCCTAATTCTAAGCCTTTATTGACTCAGGACCAAAAGATTAGTTGTGACACTTCCACAAAGTTATTTTTTTCTTTGCTGATAAAATATTACAAATAAGCACTGATCTGGATGCCAGCTGTAACATGGGTCAGTCAGAAGAAATGTATAGTGTACTGTCTGATCTATTACTTGTGGACTATTTTGACCCAGTTACTGCAATAGATGTTGACAGGATCCTCGGATCTGTGATGGCCACTGTTTGTGCCCTGGATTCTTGCCCATACCGGCTGCTAAAACCATGTAGGACTACATCAACGAGCCCTTGGTGTCCATCATAAATCAATCACTAACTCAGGGCACCTTTCCTCAGCCACTCAAAACACGAATTATCAATTCACTACTTAAAGTGGTACAGCTGACCCTTGCTGACTCAGTTAAGAGACTTGGGGTTATACTAGAGCCAATATTACTGCTGGAGAAGCAAGTTAATGTAACTGCAAAAACTGCTTTCTTCCACCTCAGTCTAACCATTATAGATCGTCCTCAGAAGTTCAAATGATAATCTATTGATTATTCCTGGAATTCAAAGATCTTTGGGAAATGATCTTTGGGATTTTCCAGGAGTAAGCAGAATTGTAGAAACAGGTATTTTATATTACATTTAATTGACAGAAGAGGATTTTTAAAAAACAAACAGGTGTTTTAGTTCTAGAAAACATCCATGAACTTTTTAATTAGGATGGTACTAACCACTCAGTTAACCAGCTTTCAGAGTTAAAATCTATGGTGAGAACCTCTGCTTCAATGGAACAGGTTTAAAAGTTCACAATGGCTATGATTTTTAGTAATTTTAAATAAGGAAAAATCAAACTCAGCTTCTTTTAAGTTTAAAGTGCTTTAACATATAAATATTGCCCTATTTGAATCTATAAGCAATATAAATATATCTGCCTTCTAGCAGCTTATTATTTTAAGGCAAAAAGGACTGTTTGCTTTCATAGAGAAATATTCACAAGCTAAGCTGGCAAGGAACACAGTGAAAGGAATGTAATAACTGGTTCAGGAAGATGCTCTATTTTTAATAAGAAAAAGTACAATTATACTCTTTGGAAAAAGATTTAAGTTTGGAAAAACCCTTTTCCTTATTTGTTGTATGCTTTTAAAAAGTTAGTATACAACTTTCATATCTTGTTTATAGCTGAGAATAAAGGCTTACAGCTAGCTAAAATATTTACTAAGACTATATTCTTAAATAAGAAACTTTGCCAATACACAGCTATAAGCTATAAGACTAGCAAACTGTTAACAACCAGAGTGTGCAGTCAGAGTTCAGTAAGTACCAAAGATATTAACCACGGCTCTTGACATTAATCAAAAGGCCAATTAAGAATGCAGAACTTACCGGTATATTATACAAGAAGGACCCCTGCTGGTTGAAGCAAAATATTTTATTTTGTAACACTACAAAGTTTAACTTAAATTTAATACTTCATAAAATTCAGCAAAAATCTGATGGATTAAAATGAAGAATAATAGATCGATTCAAGGTATCTACAAAAGCTTTATGCCATAGGCTATTCTGAAAATTAGAAAGAGCATGTATTGAGTTTAATTCTTTGGAATGTCATTGTAATGAGGTATTTTCCAGTAACAGTTAGAGTTTATACTGGGAATGAACTCAGCCTGAAAGTTCATTCAAAGGTACCAATCTGGGGAAACAGCCAAAAATATGCATAAATCAATTTTAATGAAACAAGCACCTGCATTGTAGAGTTGAGATATGGCCAAGTAACATCTTGTTTGTCAAATGTATAATTAATGATTGTTAAGACAAAGAAACTCAAACTAAGCATTTGAAAATGATGTCAACAATGATGTAAAGTTGGGAGGAGCAAGAAGAATATATAAGTCAGAACCCTGCTGTTACTCACTGGACATCTGAGCTGAACTTTTGGCTGTATAGTGTCCCTTATTCGAATAAAACTTTTTTCCTACCTTTCACTGCCTGGAATTGTCTGTCTCACTGTGTGGTTTATCGGCTAGCCACACAAGTCAAAGAACCTTTGCGCCCTCAGGGTATTGCCTTCACCATGAAGATGGCCCCCACCTTGATATGGCCAATACAGGCACCTGGATCCACACCACAGTAACATCAAGGCTAAACTACTGTAATGTATTCTACTTAGGCCTCCCTCAAAGTACACTCAAAGACTCCAGTTGGTGCAGAATGCCACAGCTCAGTTACTATGGGGAGCATATTACTACCATTCTGCAGTCATTCCATTGGCCATCCATCAGATGTTACTGGCTTGTTACTGTATTTTACTGTTTTATATTATGTGGTTTTTTTGTTTTAATCTTGGCACTCTGTGCCCTTGTTAGCCGCCCTGAGCCTTCGGGGTAGGGCGGGATACAAATCTAAGGATAAATAAATAAATAAAAATAAATGAATGAATATTGGATGCCTCATCCTATTGACTTACAAAGAATATGGCAGAAGGCATGAAGAATGGGAAAAGCCAAATGGGGCCAACAGTAGATGAGCATAATTGAGGAAACAAGAAAAAGTGCAATTACAGAAAAGACAGAACTGAACTATTAGGAATATGTCATGATACTGATACAAATCACAATCAAGTATGTTAAGGAATTTGCCACATTGTTTGTCGCTGTTTATTTTAAGGGTAATTGTTCTCTATATGGTGCCTCCTATGGATTGGGAATTCATAATATAATTTAGTGTATCTTGCAGGGGGATTGCTAAACCAGTGACATTCTTGTTATTTTGCAATTTAACATGAATACCATTATAAGAATAGCATTCTTGGTAAGAATAACATTAGTCAGAATTTTTTTTAAAAAAACAAACCCTTTTGTCCAACTGACACTCAAAATCTAAGGAGGAGACAGCAGAATAAAAGACTATGAATAAAAGACAGCAGAATAAAAGACTATGAAATACCAAGACCTATGAAGAGAGAGCACCCCGGGAGAAGGTTACTATCATGCCAATTGTCATTGGAGCTCTTGGAGCAGTACCAAGAAACAGCCCTGTAGCTAGACAATTTTCGAGGGGGCACTGGATGGAGGGAGCACTGGATGGAGGAGGGGTGTGGGGAGAAAAAAAGAATGGAGGCACCTGACAGTGACGGGAGCAAGCATGCAAACAGTGAAAGAAGAGGGTGTGGCAGGGAGGGGAGTGCTGGCGCACATGTGCATATCAGGGCTTCTATCTGCCCCTCCTCCCCCCCACCCCAATCTGAGTGAAAGAGTGGAAAAGGCACGCTACTCCCCCCCCCCCAGCACGTGCCTCATAGAAATCATTCTAGCAGGGCCAACATGCTGTGCTTTGATAGTCACTTCCTGGGAATGCCTGTTACAACATCAATACTTGCAGCATTGCCGAATACCCCCAAGGCATCACAAGAGGCAATCTCTCCTTCGCAGTGAGGTCATCTCACAAGGCTCCTCTCATCTTTACAGGCTCAGTCCCTCAGAAGGGTCTGGCAGTGGTTCACAGCCTCCCAACAACTCCGATTTTGCAGCGGAGGTGCTGCAAGCTTTGTTGCCTCACAATGAGTCATCTGGCAACCTCATATGTTGTCATCCCCTGCATTTAGTTACCCACTCCTGCCTCATAATGGAGGCTTGGCTGCCAAGGTTGATTGGCATGGTTCCTTGTTCCTTTTCTCAGGAAAGTGAGGGCAGCTGCAGGTACACTGGTGACTGATGCTGTCAGCACTGACCCTGTGGGAGGTGAGGCTGAGTGGATGACTGATTGTGGGCAGGGAAGGCTCCTGGCAACAACTGAGAGTGGCACACCCAGAACCAGCCACAGGGCTCCCTCTGCCTTCTGGGGGAGGTGGACTGGAAGAGGAGGGGAATGGTGCATTCATAAGGGGGCACTGCCCCCTGGCCCCCAGGGAGCTATGGGCCTGCCTAGAATTCTCAAGAAACACCTGGATATTCTGGGCATGCAACAAATAGCACCAGCTCAGCTCCAGAAGACAGCATT
Source organism: Gekko japonicus (assembly GCF_001447785.1). NCBI lineage: Eukaryota > Metazoa > Chordata > Lepidosauria > Squamata > Gekkonidae > Gekko > Gekko japonicus. The sequence goes on from NW_015164675.1 coordinate 764,453, forward strand.
GCTTGGAAGAGCAATAACCCCGTGAAGATATATCTATAATTCCCAAAAACTTGGCTAGATCTTGAATTGCAGAATACCATTTACCAGTCAAATATCTGACTGTGACAATTCATAACAACAACTACTACCACCACAGAAGGATCTTACTTTTCTCTGTTGTATGACAGGGTTTTCATCTGTTAACAGGGCAGAAGAAATACTAATCATCCTTTTGAAGATATCAGTGTCAATGCATCACTAGGCAGCAGGGAAATAATTGTTCTGTCATATAATTGTCTTGTTGAATGTATAACAAAAACCTGTTATATGGTTGCAAAAATAGATTTTCTACATGTATTCAGGAGAAAAGTATTTCTGTTACAGCTAATTTGTGTTTTTCTTTTCTTGCTTCTTATGAATGGAAAGCACACACATCTGTGAAAACAATCAAGAACTGAAGCCAGCAATTGAAGCATCCTGAATGTAGTCCCCTGCAGCTTAAAGTTGGACTAAATGTCTTCAATGAAATGGTATTGGATTTTATACTTCCTTTATTGTAATTTATTTCAGTAAGGAAATTCAAATGGATGTGAGGCAGACAGAATGGTGCAAAACCCATAAAGATTGACAAAGAAACCCCTCCTCCAAACTGGATAAAGACTGAATTTGTCATAATTTTCTCATTGTCTGCCCCCCTCCCCAAGTGCATAAAGGAACAAATATGTGCATTTCTGTATGCTACATTCTCCTGAAATACAAGAAGGTGCTGCATTAGATAGAACACCCTGCTTATAAAGCTACATGGATGTTAAATTTGCCAACTCCTGGCTGGGAAATTCCTGGAGATTTGGGTATAGAGCCTGGGAAGGATGGGGTGTGGGAAGGGGAAGGACCTCACTGAAGTATAATGACATAGAGTCCACCCTGAAAAGCAGCCATTTCCTCAAGTGAAACTGATCTCTGTAGTCTGGAGATCGTTTGTAATTTTGGGAAATCTCCAGGTCCCACCTGGAGGCTGGCAACTGTGGTGAGAGTACACCTGCACCCAGTGCTCTAGCTATTGTCAGCAAGTGGATTATTTCTGATCTAGTAAGCATTTATTATGGTTTATGATCAGCTTCTGTGTGTCACAAATTACCATAATTACATAGTATGAGGTTGCATGCAATAAATCTCTAAGAGAAACAGTTTTAATGTTCTGCAGAGGCAGGATTTTCTTCTCTTATATCATCCTTTTGTCTTTCAGACATTCGTCTGGTACTCCATGGAAGTAAAAGAAAAATAGAAAAACAGAAATTTGAATTAATTTATAGGCACCAACTGTCCAGTATAATAATGTTTTAAAATGATGGTAAAGTAGAAATAGGTTTTAATGGCACAGTAGTAGTTTTTAACAAACTGAAGCAATAGAACTATTTCCTGTAAGTTCTTAAATTGCTTGGGACTTTAAGAGGAACGCTTGATATAATTATCCCAGATTGCGGTCACACGTGCCAGTAGAAGTGGAAGGGAAGTGAGGCTATTCCCTCCGGAGGAATTTGACCCACGGTTGCGAGATCACAGAGCCCTTAGTTGCTGTGGGCACAGCCTGTCACTGTGTGATCGGTTTAACAAAGGTTTATGGATAATTATACTTACACGCATACACACACAGACGCACATTGATAACAATGTGGAAATCTTGCTTGAAAGTTTATATGTTGGATTTATTGTGCTATTTCAAAATGTTTCATCTGCATATCTGTATTTGTGTATTTCTAATAAAACAAAAATTATTATTTAAAAAAAAAAACGCAACAGCGGGTGAGTAGGGTTTTTTTTGCCGTTTGTTCCCCATACGCATAAACGAGGAATTGCACTTCCGCACCGAGGGCCGCTTATGGGTATGCAATGATGCACATACTGCAAGGGGAGGGGGGACGGAACCAAGCCGGGATGGCCTGATCAGACCATCCCAACAACTCAGACAAGTGCTTGCGTGATCAGACAGGAGAAAGTCCATCTGTGGCCTGTTGCAACCCATTGATTACTGGATTTTCTCCGGTGTCTTTTTACTCTGCTTCTGCAGCAGAGCATCATGGATTGTCAACGGCTGCAGGACGCTTCCCAGAGGTTGCTGTCTGATTGCACCCTTTCGATCCGTCGAGCATTAGCGCCTATATCAGATTTTCTGGCGTGTGTGATCACAGCCCAAGAGTTCTGATGTTTATAAACCCATATATTCCACTGCCTACAATCCTTAGACTATACTAGGGGTCCCCAGTGCTGTGCCCACAGGCCCCATGGTACCCACTGACACCTTTTCTTTTGCCCTCCAAGTTTTTTTAGAAACAGGGTGTGGCCAAGTGGGACTACTGCTTATCAGGGCTTCTGATAAGTATGGGGGGGTGTGACTGGCTGTGCAGATTAAAATAACATTGTTTCAGCACAAGCTGCCACCATAGGGTTTGTTTTATTCTTTCTCTCTTCTTTTCTGGTGCATTTAAAAAAAAATTAGTCTTCTTGTCCCCTGCTCTTGGGCTTGTTTGTGTGTGTTTACCTCCTGCATTGGCCATTTTGTGGTTGTCTCTGCTTCCCACAACAGCCATTTTGTGGTTGCACCCACCATCCTGTGTCAGAACTCCCAAGGTGCCCACAGGCTCAAAAGGGTTGAAGACCCCTGGACTATTCAGTGCATTTTATGTTGTGTGCATGCTCCTTTTCCTTTGGGCTTTACAAGGACCTCCATTTAAAAAAAACACCAGTTTTTTAAAAAAATATCAGGTACTTTGTGTAGAATATGAAAGCTTTTCAGCTGAAGTGAATTTTTAAACACAAGCAGGAATTTTTGAATTACTTAACTTCTCAGGAGATGGGGAGAACCAAGGGTACCAGTCTGATTTCCTTGGTGGAAAGGCTACATTTAAAAAGCTAGATTAAAAACAGAGTTTAAAAGCGATTTAAAAAACGATTCATAGCCTTCAAGTGCCTATGGATAAAAAGTCAATTTTCTCCATGTACCATGAACATAAGAACATAAGAACATAAGAGACGCCAAGGTTGGATCAGGCCAAAGGCCCATCCAGTCCAACACTCTGTGTCACACAGTGGCCAGAAATACCAGTGCCATCAGGAGGTCCACCAGTGGGGCCAGGACATTAGAAGACCTCCCACTGTTGACCCCCCCCCAAGCACCAAGATGACAGAGCATCACTTGCCCCAGAGTCCCTATCTATACCTTGTGGCTAATAGCCACTGATGGACCTCTGCTCCATATGCTTATCTAATTCCCTTTTGAAGCCGTCCATGCTTGTAGCCACCACCACTTCCTGTGGCAGTGAATTCCAAGTGTTAATCACTCTTTGCACAAAAATCTGAAAACTAAAAAAAAATAGCGGGGGGATGTTTAAATCCCCCCGAAAGTGCCAGAGCATTCGTGCGCATGCGCACGAACGCTCTGTAGCCGACCTTGCTGCTGCCGCCGCCGGTGGGCAGGCAGGCGGCCGGGGGAACAGCGATCAGTCATGTCACCCATCAGTCGTCGTTTCTCCAAGCTAAAGAGCCCTAAGTGCCTTATCCTTTCCTCATAGGGAAAGTGTTCCAACCCTTTTATCATTCGAGTTGCCCTCTTCTGCACTTTTTCCAAAGCTATAATATCCTTTTTAAGGTGTGGTGACCAGAACTGCACACAGTATTCCAAATGAGGTCTCACCATTGATTTATATAGGGGCATTATTATATTGGCTGATCTGTTTTCAATACCCTTCCTAATAATCCCCAGCATAGCATTGGCCTTCTTTATTGCAGTCACACACTGTCTCGACATTTTCAGTGAGTTATCTACTACAACTCCAAGATCTCTCTCTTGATCAGTCTCTGCCAGTTCAGACCCCATCAACGTGTATTTATATTTAGGATTTTTGGCTCCAATGTGCATCACCTTGCACTTGGCCACATTGAACCCCATTTGCCATGTTGACGCCCACTCGCCCATCCTTGACAGATCCCCTTGGAGTGCCTCACAATCCTCACTGGTTTTCACCACCCTGAACAACTTCGTATCATCCGCAAATTTAGCCACTTCACTGCTTACTCCCATCTCCAAATCATTAATGAACAAGTTAAAAAGCAGTGGACCAAGTACTGATCCCTGCGGTACCCCACTGCTTACCACCCTCCACTGAGAAAATTGCCCACCTACACTCACTCTCTGTTTTCTATGAACTAGCCAGTTTTTGATCCATAAAAGGACTTGTCCTTCTATCCCATGATTTTTGAGCTTACTTAGGAGCCTTTGATGAGGAACTTTATCAAAAGCTTTCTGGAAGTCAAGGTAAATAATATCTATTGGATCCCCCTTGTCCACATGTTTGTTCACCCCCTCAAAGAACACTAACAGGTTAGTGAGACAAGATCTTCCCTTACAGAAACCGTGCTGAGTCTGCCTCAATAGGTTTTGTTCATCTATGTGCCTACTAATTCTTTCCTTAATAATGGTTTCCACCAATTTACCCGGTATCGACGTCAGACTGACTGGCCTGTAATTTCCCGGATCTCCTCTGGAACCCTTTTTAAAGATGGGAGTGACATTAGCTACCTTCCAATCCTCAGGAATGGAGGCAGATTTTAAGGAAAGATTACATATCTTTGTCAGGAGATCTACAAGTTCACATTTGAGTTCTTTCAGAACTCTCGGATGTATGCCATCTGGGCCTGGTGATTTTTCAGTTTTTAAGTTGTCTATCAGTTTTAGGACCTCCTCTCTCGTCACCTCAATCTGACTCAGGTCTTCCAACACCCCTCCTGAAATCAGTGGTTCTGGAGTGGGCAAGCACTTCTCATCTTCCACAGTGAAGACGGAGGCAAAAAATGCATTTAGCTTCTCAGCCATTTCCCTATCATCCTTCAATACTCCTTTTACCCCTTGGTCATCCAAGGGCCCCACTGCCTCCCTGGCTGGTTTCCTGCTTCTAATGTATTTGAAGAAAGATTTATTGTTTAAAATTTAAGATTTATTGAAGACAGGAGTCTTCAAGAACTGGAATGACAGGCCACGGAGTGGAATGAAAGCACCAGGTTGGAGCAGGATTGTTCAGGGACTGGAATGACAGGCCACGGAGTGGAATGACAGCCCCAGGGTGGACCAGGAGTGTTCACGAACTGGGATGACAGGCCACGGAGTGGAATGACAGCCCAGTAACAGACATTCCACTATAGACTATTTGATAACCACCAATGATATGTTTGAAAGGGTAAGCTGTCTATATATTGAAGAGCGAGTTGAGAGTGACCATCTGCCGCTCAATTTAAGCTGGAACGTGGGGGCTGTCCCCCTTCACAAAGTACATGGAACCTTCTTGAAAGCGGATAATATAACAAGCAGGCGGAAATCTAATTGGTGTCCCAAGTTGAATGACAAATTTTTAGCATGGACAATATCTGAAATAGGGAAGGATACTTATAGAAAACTATCATCTCCGGTGATGAAGGAGGGCTCTAATTGTGAGGCCCCTATTCTTAATATCTATGCACAGCTAACGGCCCATTTATCCTCAATTCTATCACATGAAATTAATAACTCCCAGTTGGGGCGTCCCAATAATAAAAGCTGGTTTGATAAGGACTGTGTGCAGGCAAAACAGAGACTTATTAGGAGCCTTAAAGAATTTCACAAAGTCCCAGTGATTGATAACAAACTAGAAGTACAAGCAAAAAAGAAGGCCTATAAATACCTCCTGAGAAGTAAGAAAAATCTGGCTAGAAAGCTTAGATGGAATACACTAATAGAGGCAGCTAAGAAAAAGGATCATAGGCAATTCTGGAAAATAGTTGCAGGTGTTGAGAAAGTAGGTAATGCCAACAGGGAGTATATAATTCCTGCAAGAATATGGGAAAATCATTATGAAGAATTATTCAAAGGAGGGAATGGGGAATCCCTCCCACTGAGAGAGTTGAGCAACTACCCAACCTGGGAGCCTGTGTCAACCAAGGAGGTGGAATCTTATATTATAAACCTCAAAAGTGGAAAAGCCCCAGGTAGTGATTATATTACAGCAGAACTATTGAAAGCTAACTCAACCTGGTGGACCCCGATTTTGGCCAACCTCTTCACATATATTGATCAGACAGGACATATCCCAGAGGGATGGGGGTTGGCTATAATAATTCCGATATTTAAGAAAAACAACAGAACAGATCCTAATAATTATAGACCCATTAGCTTGATTAACATTATATGCAAACTTTACACCAAACATTTGTGTATGAAACTATGCAGTTGGTTAGAACAGGAAAAAATACTTAAAATTGAACAGGGGGGGTTTATAAAAGGCCGTTCTACCTTAGATCACTGTTTGGTCCTTGATTATTTAGTACAAAAATACACGCATATCCATAAGGGAGTCCTATACGCTGCATTTATCGATCTGAAAGCGGCGTTTGACTCGGTTGTGAGGGAAAGGCTATGGGCTAAATTGGAGCAGTCAACTATAGACAAGAGATTACTGTTGCTGATATCCAATTTATATAAAAATACATCCTTACAAATACGCTATACTGCCGATGGTAAGCTATCAAGACCTATTCAAGCCCAAAAAGGTGTCAGACAGGGTTGCCTTCTTGCCCCCTTTTTATTTAATTTGTATGTTAATTGTTTGATAACTTGCTTGCATGAAATTGATATCTCAGCACCCACCTTGGGCATGGGAAAAAAAATCCCTGTGTTAATGTATGCAGATGACACGGTGCTTCTTTCACGTACTAGAGGAGGTCTAAAAAGGGCGTTAGAAAAATTTAGTGCACAATGCCAAAAAGAGTCTCTTACTGTAAATTACTCAAAGACAAAGATCATGCGTTTCCATAAAAAATACAAAGAAATGAAATGGTCAATGGACGGGGTACGGGTAGATCAAGTTAAAATTTTTAAATATTTGGGACTAACCTTCTCATTTAATGGAAAGGCTTCTAGACATCTCCAAAATGCTGCATGTTCAGCACAAAAGAGTGCAAATGCTGTACTGCGCTTCTTTAGGAAAGAGGGAGCCCAATATGTCCCGGCTGCTCTTAAATTATTCTTGAGCAAAGTTCTCCCACAAATGATATATGGAACACAAATACTAGCAGAGAGTAAATTTAAAGATCTAGAGGTAGTACAATCGAAATTCCTTAGAGCACTCTTCAACGTCCCAAAAGGTACTGCAAATTTGAGTTTAAGACAAGAAGCAGGTTTATCTACTGTTACACTGAATATTTGGATTCAGAGGAGTAATTATTGGGTTAAGTCCCATTTGAATCCAGTGGGACTTATTCCTGATCTTTTGGCATCAACACCATATCCCCAATGGGCTCTTAGAGTAGTAGATAAATTGAAACTAATTGGGTTAGATCCTGAAAATCTGCTAGAGGGAGGCCTGCAGTATGCAAAGAATGTAATATACCAACGACTTAAGGATATTGAAGCACAAAACGATTATGCAGCCCTGCCTTCCTATTATAAGAGATTAAAGCAGGGACCAAGTTTAAATGCCGCATCTTACCTTGGACTTATAAAAAACCCTAACCATAGATGGGCGTTTACTAGAGCACGGCTCGATGTGTTACCCTCAGCAGTACTTTATGGTAGATATACCCGGACTCCCATGCACCAGAGAATTTGCTCCTGTCTGTTAGAACAGGTGGAGTCGGCCACCCATATATTACTTCAGTGTCCTATGTATGATGAAGAGAGACAGCAGCTGTTGATACCCCTTCTCGCACGTTTTAAACCCCTGGCTAATTATCTTACATATGCCGAGGAATGCTTGATGAAGTTCTTACTGGCTGATACTTATGATTCTGTCACACGCAATGTTGCTAAATATTGTTACTTGGTAATTAAAAAGCGCAGAATGTACTGTAACTCGAGCCATTAATGACGGAATTGACCGGTGTGGTATTTTAGTAATTAAGCTTGTAAGGTTCTTATGTTGTAGATTCTGTGTTTAATATTTCGGTTCATTTTGCTGGTCTTATGACTGTTCTTACTTAATAAACTTAATAAACTTACCAGTCCCTGAACACTCCTGCTCCAACCTGGTGCTTTCATTCCACTCCGTGGCCTGTCATTCCAGTTCTAGAAGACTCTTGGTACACCCTGGGGCCGTCATTCCACTGTTGGCCCTGTCATCCCAGGTCCAGAACATTCGTGCTGCACCCTGGGGCTGTCATTCCACTCCGTGGCCTGTCATCCCAGTTCCAGAACACTCCTGGGGCCGTCATTCCACTCTGTGGCCTGTCATCCCAGTGCCTGAACAGTTCTGCTCCACCCTTGGGCTGTCATTCCACTCTTGGCCCTGTCATCCCAGTCCTTGAACACTCCTGCTCCACCCTGGGGCCGTCATTCCAGTCCGTGGCCTGTTATCCCAGTCCGTGAACACTCCTGGTCTACCCTGGGGCTGTCATTCCACTCCGTGGCATGTCATTCCACTCCGTGAACACTCCTGGTACACCCTGGGGCTGTCATTCGCCTCTGTGGCCTGTCATTCCACTCCGTAGCCTGTCTTTCCAGTTCTAGAAGACTCCTGGTACACCCTGGGGCCGTCATTCCACTGTTGGCCCTGTCATCCCAGTCCCTGTACACTCCAGCTCCACCCTGGGGCTGTCATTCCACTCCGTGGCCTGTCATCCCAGTTCCAGAACACTCGTGGTACACCCTGGGGCCGTCATTCCAGTTCCGTGGCCTGTCATTACAGTTCCTGAACAGTTCTGTTACTCCCAGGGGCTGTCATTCCACTCCGTGGTCTCTTATTCCATCTCAGAGTAGTGTATTTGGGCCCAGAGACCCTAATGGAATATTCATTCCGCATTTTTGTTGCAACTCTACTTGTACCCTAATGTTTTCCAATAGATCCCATATTGGGTTTCCTGGCTCCCATTATTTCCAATGGGTCTTCCAGCGTCTCCCATTGTTTCCAATGGGCAAACCTGTCCTTCCTGTTAGTACTTCCCAGCATTCGGGACACTTTTCTATTTTACAAGGCCGATCCTCCCCAGCAGATCCGTTTTCAAACAGGCCAGGCCAGATGTCAGAGAAAACTCCACGCTAGATCTCCCTCCACTGCCTTTTCAAAGCAGAGCCGTATCGTCCTCCACGTCAAGACCGGTGGGATGAGGATGAGCGAGGCCTCGCCAACACGGCGCTTTACGCGTGAGCCGTGCCCCCCCCCCAGCTATTCTAAGCATTACGGTAGTGTCTGGAAGCCTCGGAGGGCTTTGCTGGGGGAGGAGGAGCTTCCGACGTGGCAGCGGCTCAATCGGAGAGGAGAACGCCAAGCGCATCAGCAAAAGGGGGAGGAGGCTCCGGAGCTCCGGCTGGAAATGCCAGGGCTGTTCTAGAAAGCGTGGACCCCGGGGTTGCATGTTCTTGGCTGAGCCGGCGGAGCCGCCTCTCGCAGGCAGGGCGGGTTGGGCGCACTCCCTGGGTCCGCTTCAGACGCTGCTTTGACACCGGTTGCCGGGGGCCAGAACCGGCTCCTGACGCTTCTTTGCCGCCGCTACACGAAGCCGTTGCTCGCCAGGTAGCTTTCAGCTCTGCCAACCTTCTCTCGCCGCCCATCCCGTCTCCCTTTGCTCCCCAACTCTCTCTGACCTCCTGGGGAAACGCGCCTTTCTCTTTGCTCCGACAACCCCCGCCCCCTCCGTGGCATGCCCCTGTCGTTCCCTGAGCGCCGCGTGCCTTGTTTACACGGGTGAAATCTGTAGCCGATGGAAAAAATAGTGGAGTGACTTCATCGCTAGGACGCACTGTGGCTAGGAATGCTTCCGTTAGGTAAACTCCTGGCCAACTTATTTTCAGGGGCTCGACCGGGCAGGGCGACCATCCGCTCCTCCTCGGCAGGTAAAAGGTAAAAGTAAATCCTTTCCGTGCTAAGTTTCGATGCTGGCGTGCAGTACACACTTCGAGGGAGCGGTCTTGTAGGAGAATTACTGGGGGGGGGGAGGGGGGGGATGCACGCGGTTTGGTCCAGGAAACTTGCTTCTCGAGTAAACACCAGACTAAACGGGTTTAAACCGAGAAGGAGCCGTGACATTTATTTAGCTTGAAGTAGCCTCGCGCCTGCTTTTCTGAAGTGGCTGGAAGTGTTTCTGTAGCGCATCGCGGCTTTCTGGAGGGAGCAAATGGGAGATGAAGTTCAGGGTAGGAATGTCGCAAAAATGTGTGCACAAGCTGGAAGCCTTAGCTTGCTCAAGATGCTGTGAACACAGAGGCCCCTCGAGATAGGCTGGGGCGGGGGGGTTGTTTCAGAAACTCACAGTAAGATGTGATCAACTCAGAGAAATAATAATGACGTGACAGTATTTGAGGAAGAGATGCATGTGGAGATTTTTGTGAGCTCTGTCCATGGCTACCTCAGCACTGTCATTTTTGTCACTCTTTTAGCCCCCCCCCTTTTCCACATGTGTTTTGCTCCCTCTGGGACCACTAGACAGATGGGGGGGGGACTCTGAAGCAATAGGGACCAACGAGTGACAAAAATGACATTGTGGAAGTGGCCCATGTTCAGATGAGGATGGGGGGGGAACTACTTTGTGAAGGCGCTGGGAGAGCAAGTACAGTGCTTCTCAGAAGTGTTTGATTTCTGAACTGGAGAAGGAATCTGTAGTGGAACAGAATCTCCATTAATCTTGCACTTGTAGCTCTTCTCTGATAGAAGCACCTATAGGGAACATTATAAATGTATTATTTGCTTCTTGGGAAAAGGTTGGGGGATAGTGATAGTGGCTTCCTTGATTCTCTTTGGTTATGGGCCATCTGTACAAAAAATGCCTTTTTCATTGAAAGCCTTTTGCTCCTTCTTCTTTCTCCCATTTACTCTGAAGTTCTCTTGCTTCTTGCACTTCTCAGCTCCCAAAAGACAGCATGAAACACAAGTTATTGCAATAAGATTTTACAGATTTCTTTTTACAGTGATCAGTCCTTGCTAGTTGGACAAATGGAACTTTGACATAAAAGTTTCCTTATCTGTAGAAGTGGAGTTGTGTGGATCATTCCATAGCCTTACTATATAAAGAATGTACAACCAACTTGCAACTTGGTGTTGGCTGATGCACAATGTAAAAATGATGAGGAAATGTATGCACAAGCCTTGCCAAACCAACATTACAAATACCTAAAATCTGAAAAATAAATTTTGGTACACATGTTCAGTTTATTTTATCCTGCAATAGTCTCCGGTTGGGAGGTGGGGAAGCCTGCAGTAACTTTACGTAAAGGTAAAGGTTTCCCTTGCTCGAAAGCTAGTCGAATCCGACTCTAGGGTTGCGGTGCTCATCTCTGTTTCAAAGCCGAAGAGCCAGCGCTGTCCGAAGATGTTTCCGTGGCTGGCATGACTAAACACCAAGGCGCACGGAACGCTGTTACCTTCCCACCGAAGTGGTACCTATTTATCTACTTGCAGTTTCTTGCTTTTGAACTGCTAGGTTGGCAGGAGCTGGAACTAGAGATGGGAGCTCACTTCATCATGCGGCACCCGGGACTCGAACTGCTGAACTATTGACCCTCCGCAGCCTGCAGTTCAGCGTCTTAACCACTTGAGCCACCGCAGCTCCTGCAGTAACTTTACCCTTATGATAATTCCATCAAGTCTTTCAGGCTGTTGTCTGTAAATTTTTCAGAGTGTTGCATGTCAAAATCATTTTTAACCACAGGTTATAGTTATGTAAACATAGTTATGAGCACTGGAAAAATCCTTAAACCCAACAGGGAAGTCCATATAATAAAGCAGACCCTAATGCAAAACTTATTATAGTGATCCACCATTGACATTAGTACATCCCACAGGATGTCCTCTATCAGCTAGAATTTCTGAATCACTAATGGATGTCTCTGTGTTCCCATTCAATCAGTCATGTTCCATGAATGCTGTGGTTTGCATTATCCAAGAAGCCAAATTAGATTGGATGAAATCCAGCCACAGTTAAACACTTTCCAGTCCAATTGATTTAAGTGGGAGAAGTACAGCATACTTTTATCTCTCCACTGAAAGCAGGAGAACTGAAAACAGCTCAGTGGTGCCAGGATTGTGCCCATCACTGCATGTAAACACGAACTTTCCCTGTCCAAAACCAGTTGTGCTATCAGCTGAAATTGCCACTGAGTTTATAGTTGAACTGAGGCCCCTGCCACATGGCAGGGAAAAAACGAGGAGAAGCGTGGCTTTTAAAAGCCGCGCCAAAAAAGAAACGCCTCGGCAGGATCCCATGGATCCCGTTAGCGGCACGCCGTTGCTCCCCGGCACGATCAGATGCCGGGGAGAAAGAGGCGAGTGGGAGGGGGAGGCTGCCGAACTGCGCATGCTCGGGCATGCGCAGTTCGACCGGGGGCCGGGGATGCGGCGGCGGCAAGACGCGCCGCCGATCCCACGGCCAGGAAGATGCGGCCCAAACGGATGAACCACCTAAGGTAGGTGGTTCATTTCTGCCGCGCATCAACGGGGGAAGGGCCGGATCGGAGGCGGGAGCGCGACGCCAGGCAGATGTTGACGTCGGATCGCTCCCGTTTGCCGCGCTTCCGATCTGGCCCGCTCCCGACCCAAACTGCCTCGTATGAACGGGGCCTGAGATTTGCACTGGAGACTCATAGTTCATAAAACCTGACTGTTGGTTTTACTGTTAATAGTTCTTTATATTTAGGTAATTTGTGTCCAAAAAGCAAAGAGGCTGAAGATGGTAACTTGTGTAAATAGGAAGAGAAGTGTGTATGTGGATACAATTGTATACACCCATGCAATATCAGTGATTCAACAAAGACTTCTGCTGCCCTGCTGAAAGAGGTATTGCTAGTGACTGAACATGTTTAAAATGATTCATATTTATCTGGCATCTCATATGCCCTCTCTAGGCTTTATACATAAATAGACCTTCACCATTTGCAGATTTATGACTTACAATTTCACTTATTCGTGGTCTGTGATCATGTGATGAGCTCTCTAGCCTGCTTCTACTTCCAATGAGCCATCGTTGTAATTGTTATGTGATTACATTTTGTAGGAAATTTGGTGGTTCTTCTACTGCTTCCCAATGCTGGTGAATTTCACCATTTGTGGAGCTGCTGGGAACAGGCCCCTGCACATAGTCAGGATTCACTGTATTTATGAACTGTTGGCATGTATCCAAAGTGGATTTGTGCATCTGAAGTCCTTGGAGGAAGGGCAAGTTAAGATGGACTAAATTAATGCCTAAAAATAAAATTCAAATGTGCCTTAAGATTCAGAATAGCTTTATTGGTTTGCTGCATAGGAATTGTTTGTTGGTGATTATCTAAAGGAAATTGAAAATGTTCCATAATCACAGACAACTTTAAAATTGAATGTTTCTGAATGCTGAGATCTGAATTCTGAATTCTAAGGAATAACTATCCTTAGTATATCTATTTGCCTTGGTACTTATTTCCAAATATTTTAGAATTGGCTTTTACAGATGTTTTCTTGAAAAATCTTGTCTGTTTCAAGACTGTTTTCAGAGTTATATGACTCTACATGTTGCACAACATTCTGGGCTGTGAACAGCCAAAAGGCACTTATAGGTTTCGTACTCCAAAGTCTTGGCTAGCTCCAGATGGGGAAGATAAAGCTTGCAATTTGTCCTACAGATATTTCCCTCCATGTCTGCTGTTAGTTTTGATCAGTTAATCCAGCCTGTCTGTGTTAGGGCTTTTCTCAGGGTAAGATTCTAGAACTGATGGATTTCAAAGTGTCATAGCCTAGGCTTTTTTGTGGAGACATAAAAATACTCTTAACACAGTTTACTCTCTCTTTTAACTTAAAGGAGCGTTACATAAGTAGAACTGGTTGAAGATTACTAATGCTGTTGGAATATTCCCCCAGGTGATTTCTGTGCAAACAAACAATATTTTAGGCAAGAAGTCCTCATATGTTGTTTATGGGGGGGGGGAATCTAACAGGCCTTCAAGTTACTTTAATATTTGTTCAGCATTTTAATTATTTGCAGATGCACATTAAGCACTTGGCAGGAGAGGTGGTGATGCAGGCATGTGGAGAAGATGTGCAGTGCTTTGGGGTTGTAATTCTGATGGGTGGAGCCAGCTGGAAGACGGTTATCTTTGGGAAAAGAGGGAATGACAGGATGAAGGCCCTTGGCTTCAGCAAGTAAATGTAATGTTTCACTGTTAGCAAGAATTGCTAGTGTTCAGCTAAAAGGCTCCTGGGTCCCAAAGATTGTCATGTGTTTGTATTAACTGGGGATAAATATGCAGAAATACAATTTGATCACACAAAAAAGATATAGTTGATATTGCACTGAGGCTGTTGTACCCAAGGAGCCTTACACACGTCTTCCCTTCTCCCCTTTCTCCCCTCATACACAATCCTTTCCCTTCCCTCCTCTTCACCAGGAGGACTGAAGGACAGAAATGGAAAACTCCACATTTACTGAAATCTGGGATCTTGGTAAAGTTGCAAGATTCAGCATTAAAGGGGGAGGATATCGTTTAAGCAAAACCTAGTACTATATATCGGCCCAGGTCACACGGAGCATTTGCCCCGCTGAAGGCATGATTCTCCCGCGGAGTTTTCCGGCACGATCACACTGGAACATCTGGGAGGCGTAGCCCTCCCGTGGTGTCCCGCCGAAGATGTGCATTAAAAAAGTACCTGGGACGACCTACTGGCAAATGGTTTGCCACAGGCTGCATGCGGATTCCCCCGGTGTGATCGCGCCGGTGCGCAGCTTTCTCCTCCGTCATCCTGTTTGCCACAGGTGCCAAAGGAGGAAGTCGCCGTCACGTCTGAACGCATAATCGCAGATCAAACTGCAACAGCAATAGCCATGCCCCCCCCCGGCATTATCCGGCCCGTGTGACCGGAGCCATTTACTCTGAATACCCATTATTTGGGTATTTCCAAGTACCTATATTTAATTCATTCCAGATCTGTAATTTTTGTTCCCTTTTGCCCCCCTCCCCTCACTATTTCCTCTTTTCCTCCTCCTGGCAGCCCCATTTCTTCCTTCTCTCTTTCCCACCCACCCATTAACCAACCTTTTATCTTCCCCAATCTATAGTTATATGTATTATTTATTTACACTTATACCCCACTTTTCTTCCAAATGGAGATCCAAAGCAGCTTATATCATACTGCTCTCCTCAGTTCTATCCTCACAATAACCCTGAAAGGTAGGCTGGGAATGTGTGACTGTCCCATGGTCACTGAGTGAGCTTTTGTGACACACCAGGGAGTCAGATCCTGGTCTGAAACTTTACTAGCTTTTGTGTGGTGGCCCTGCTGTTGAATAGTAGGAAGCAGCCAAGCCTGCAAATGCTTGCTGCCAGAGCTGGCCCTGATGAGTCCTCCTTGAAAGACCAAAGCATCCCTGGAAAAGCCCCTGCCTCCTCCCCTTGCCTTTTACTGACAGAAACCAAGGGTTGAAGACTGGTAATACAATTATGGTTGCCTAGCAGCTCCCACAGTGGCCACTGCAGAGGATGTTCATTTCTTAAAGGTACAGGAGCTGTTTCTTGTATATTTTTAGCCCCTGATTTTTAAAAAAAGATTTCAGACTTTTCACCAAACCTGGGGTTTTTCTCAGGTTTGTAGAAAGACAATTGTGTTGCTTCTCTCTGTGGAGCAAGCCGAGCCTCAGCTACACTAGCAGGAGTTCAGCTCATACCCAGCAGGCAGCAGTGCCCTGGGAAGTACTGGCTATGTAGTTGACACTCACCATCTCTTGTACTGCTGGCCACCTGGAGCTAGCAAAGCCCCACTGGTACTTCCAATGTCTCAGGGGTTCATCTTGTACCCAGATGGTGATGGCAAGTGTCTAGGGGACAATCTCCTGCCATTCTGCCACCAACTTGGAGAAACTCAAGCCCAAACAGTATGTCAGTGGCACCTTGAGCAGCCGTTTTGGGCTGCGATCACACACACTAAATCCACTTTCAGTCGACTTTCCAGCTGGATCTTGCCAGTTCACACACAGTTAAATCCAGTTGGAAAATGCATTGAAAGTGGATTGAAAGTGGATTATTTAGTGTGTGTGACCACAGCCTTGGTGGGGAGAACTGCCCCTGACTATCTCGGGCCCTTGTGGTTGAGACCAGAGACAGCACAGAAATATTTCAAATAACTAAATAGGTGTGCTGTAACTGGCATACTCCAGTGGGCCAGAAAGACTAAATTGGATGGATGCTTGTTTTCCTGATGGTAAAGTATCAAATGGAAAATATGTTTTAAGAAATTCATATGTACATATAAGCGATGGTAAGTACAAGGCTGAAGTGTTGTGAAAGTCTCTAGATTGTTTTCCAAGGTAAAATAGGAATCACAAAATGGATTGTCCCTGAGTTCCATAAACTGTGGTATCTGAAGATGCCTTAAGATACTACTTTTTAGAAAGCACTTTTCTGTGAGCCAAACAAAATCTGCTGAGTGCAGAAGTATATATCAATAGGGGGGCCAGCAGCTTTAAAACACAGGCTTTCAGAACAAGTTTCATGGCTCTGTCCATGATCCTAACCATCATAGGCAAAATATTTTTATAATCCCTGTTTTTCTTCAGTTTACAAAATATAACTTTCTTATGCACTTCCAATTACTGTTCTGCATGCTTTTAAGATCTGGCTTCTGCCCAGTGTGCTTGTTCTATATTTTGTCACTTGCACTATCCATTTAAAAAGTTATTAGGCTTCAGTCCTGTGCATGCTTAACTGGGGCAAGTCTTACTGAATAGTCTGGGATTTATTTTTGAGTAATCATACAGAGGATCATGCTTTTAGCCACGTAACTGAAGCCACCCGGTTTGACAGCAAGGCACATGTTTTGCATTTAATAAACTTTGAACTCTTTAAGATCAAATCCCTTTTGTTTAAATAAGAAAAAATAATGTATTTAATGGCCCATGCTGAGGGACTGAAGTGCTGCTGTTTCTCTTCCCCACTCCAGTATATGACAGTAGCAGAAACTGAAAGTGCCCAATGGAAGGCCGACACTGAGTCTAACTAACCTCAAATTGCTGTTTATGATACCAATCTCCATGGGTTCAATAAAAAACCACACCTCTGAAGGAAATATCGGGAGCCATGCATAACAGAATAAGGCATTCATCAAAATTAGGATGGTTAAACTGTGTCACAACAAAGTTTAAATTTAGATACATGGGGAAGCAAGGTTTTATTTAGTTTGGGTTTCAGCTAGCTCTCAGTGTTACCAGAGCAGGATCTCTGGGGAAAGAAGGAGAAGAAGAGATTGGATTTATACCCCACCCTTCACTCAGAGTCTCAGAGCTGCTTACAATCTCTT
>NW_015164675.1:781892-784238 GCF_001447785.1 Gekko japonicus
GGGTCACAACACCGCCTAGTGACCCCGGGTCCTAAAGAGGCCAGGCTTGCTGCCACAAGGGCCAGGTCCTTCTCGGTGGCGGCTCCTACCTGGTGGAATGAGCTCCCGGAGGAGATCAGGGCCCTGCGGGACCTCTTACAGTTCCCCAGGGCCTGCAAGATGGAGCTCTTCCGCCAGGCTTTTGAGTAGGAACTGCCGCCACCACCACCGAGTAACTGCAGAGCAGGACTGCCGGGTTGGGCCGACTGGCCACCTGGAACATCTTGGCCCATGGCACCCCCCTCTTGATCCCACCGCGATATACAATAGGGAGTGAGTATTTTAGTTCCTAATGTATCCTGCAAGATGCGAGTTTTTGTTTTAATTGTTTTTAACTTGTCCTATTTTTATTGCACTTGGTGCCTTAACTGTTTTAATCCTGTTGTATTTTATTGCACAGTTGTGCCTATGTAAGCCGCCCTGAGCCCACTTACGGGGAGGGCGGGGTACAAGTGAAATAAAATAAATAAATAAAACACACCAAACTGGCTCTATCAGGGCAGAGCTTTTACCACCTGCTCTGCTGCGCCCTCTGGCCCCTAGAAGCTTAAAGGGATGCTGTGTTGTGGAAGGAAGTGCCCAGGGAGAAACTGTTGTCACTGGGGCAACGCTTTTACCCCCTGCTCTGCTTCCCTCCCCTCCAGATAAATGATAACTAGGTTTGTTGCATTTGATGTTTTGCTGTTAGTGTTATAGGAGTTTCCATTCAGTGGAGAAAGGTGGATTAAAAGTACCCAGGTAAATTTTGTTCAGTTTAATCCAAAGGGATCACCCCTCTGCTGAATATGCCCATGATTGGGTTGAGGCAGATCCAGTAGCCTTAGGCTAGAGAACTCCTTTTATGCCTTCTACTGCACCCAAGAATTTCCTTCCTTCATGCTCACTGAAAATGTCATTCCTCTACAGCAGATCCACTTCCAGGTTTTCTTTCGCCTTGAGCAAGCTGGAAGTTCATGAGGCCTCTGCGAGGACAGTCTGTTTGAGGCTTCTTGAAACCAGTGGGACTTTATTATTTTATCTGGACACTTTACTCCCCTCTTCTCTTGTCAGTCTGGACTCAAAGTAACTAACAGTGGATTGGATCCTAACTAACATTTGCACAGGCACAATAACATCTGCATGTGGAACATGACTTTTCCTCTTGCAGGAGCCAAGATTGCCCCCTCCCCCAGTCCTATTCTGGCATTTCAGGTTCCCAAAGGAGGGGAAGGCAGGAAAATTATGCTCTACAAACAAAGTCCTTGGGCCCATGGAAACACTAGTTGGGAAACTAGCCAGTGTTAAAAAGAATCACTACAAGAGAGAACCATCAGTGCTAAAAATGTTATGTAACCCATGTGACAACCTATGATTAACAGGCTTCTCAGTGGGGTAGGGAGGGGGCAGAGCAGGTTTTGACAGCAGCAGTCTGTCCTCAGTCAGACACTCCCTTTCTTTCCAGAGGTTGGTTCCCTTTATTCTTTTAGTGGCTGTTTTGAGTGGATCATGGCCATTGTCAGTAGAGACAGAAATTATACGACTTACTAGGGCGGTGGTCGGCAAACTGCGGCTCGCGAGGCACATGTGGCTCTTTGGCCCCTTGAGTGTGGCTCTTCCGCCGTAGGCGCTGACGGCCTCCCTTCCCCGCACTCCTAGCCAGGCCTCATGGATCATGGCCATTGTCAGTAGAGACAGAAATTATACGACTTACTAGGGCGGTGGTCGGCAAACTGCGGCTCGCGAGGCACATGTGGCTCTTTGGCTCCTTGAGTGTGGCTCTTCCGCCGTAGGCGCTGACGGCCTCCCTCCCCCGCACTCCTGGCCAGGCCTCAGATCGGGCCAGAGCGCACCGGTACGTCGCTCTGGGAGAGAGGCACGGGGGTGTGGCGGTCACATGGCGAAGCCCTGCCCCCTTCTTCCAGCCGCCCTCTGCTTCCAACCTCATTCTGCTGCAGAACGAGGAAGAAGCAGGAGGATAAGTCGGCTTCCTCCCCCCATCTCTTCCTGGCCAAGGCTGCTCCATGGCCAAGCCAGACCTTCCCGGAGGTGTGCAAAGCTGCGCACCCCAGGAAAAATCTCCCCCCCTTATCTTCCCCTCCCCTCCAGGGCCAGGCACCGGCGTAAAGTTCATGGGGGCTGCTGGGCATCAGCTCTCCCCCAAAATTTCCCAGAAGGGCGTTGCCGCTCGGACATCACATGTGAGAGGTCATTCTGGCTCCCCCAGCTCTCCTTTGGGGCTTCTTAAAAAGTTACAGCTGCTGCCGCTATTATCAGTGGCATCTGCGATGCCCGCGGGGGGGGGGTCATTCTCCCTTCTCCGGGTTGGAG
>NW_015164675.1:784549-798619 GCF_001447785.1 Gekko japonicus
GAGGGAGTTTGAGGGAGAGGCTTCAAACTCACAGGGTGGCTGCTGGAGCCTCTCCCCAAGATACCAACCAGGTTTGAAGAACATTGGACTAGGGGGTCCAATTCTACAGGCCCCCAAACAGGTTGCCCCTATTCCCTCCATTGTTCTCTATGGTGGGAAAAAAGTATCTTCGCCTCTGCACCTCATCTTCTGCCAGGCATGGAGGAGCCCAGCTCTCCCAGGCTTCTTGCCTCCTGCTGCCTTGGCCCTCTGGTGCACAGGTGAGTCCCCAAAGTTTGACTCTTCCTCTACAAGTCTCTGGCACTGGAGGTATTCGCCTCCTTTCCTCCTGCCTGCTATGTGAGAGATTTCTTAACATAGTGTTCCTGCAACGAAAGCTGGGGACCCTGCCCGTGAGTCTCCATTTCATCCTCACAACAACCCTGTGGGGTAGGTTAGGTAGAGAAGGGGAGAGGCCGCCAGCAGAGTGAGAATACAAACCTGGGTCTCCCCACATCAGTCTACAACTCTGACCACTGTGCAGTGCTGCCTCTACTGATCTGTAATGTTCCAGAGGTGTTGTAATGTAATACTCAGTTTCTCAAATGAGTGTATGCCTGTCTGTTGGTCCACTTAGGAGTCTTGATCCTGGTTGTGTGGTGGGCTAGTTGTGGCAAATGGTAGGGAAGCTCAGTATTTCTGTATACAGTTGTAGGGGCTTTATTGCAATGTGCTTCCAAAGATTTAGTGCGGATGGATGCCCCTTTAAAACAACCCACCCATATTTACTTGGAGGTGTCCTGTGCGACTCTGCAAGACTACTTGCCCATTGTGGTGTTTCAGTGCTCCCCCCACCTTTCACTGATAGAAACCAAGCCTGGCAGTACAGTTATAATTATTCAGCAATGGACACTGAGGGCATTTGTTTCTTAGAGCTACAGGCACTGCTTCTATTATTTGTGGAGAGGGGTTAACCCCCTAATTTTTTTCTTTGCAAATCTGGGGACTTTTCAGGTTTGTTTGTGGCTCCAGTCTGTATTTGAGTATTCACAGATTTGGCCATATTAAGAATTAGATATATTGATAATTTTTATTTATAGCATAGACATATATAACATGTTTTAAAGAATATATTTTATCATTTAAATCTGAATAATTTTGGCAAAAATTAATTTGCTATAATGTGTTTTTTATTATTATTATTATTAATAACAACAACAACAACAACAATAATAATAATACATTGTTTAAAATTTCAGTGATTTCAATGCTATCAAGTTTAACTTGATATGGAGATATGCTGGTAGCCCTATCTGTTATGACTGCGCAATAGTGTTTCTGTTGAAATAATACACTTTCTTTTCTTTACTACAGAATTTGTTTTCCACCTTTGACAAGGTAGCACACGGCACTCACTCTCAAGTATTGGCTATATTTACAATTTTTCTTATAATAATGAGGACGTTTATACTTTTGAATTCAATTTTTTTTTGTAAAAAATCTCCTCAGCTTCAAAATTTCCTGATTTTTTTTTAACTTCCCTCCCCAGTTGCAACATTTTGGGCTGCAGTGGGGGGGATTTTAAAAATTCACATTTGGGTTCATGTAGTTTGTGGATTACCAGTTAGTTAGTCTAGATCTCCTTGTAAGACTGTAGTGATGAATTTTAGAGGTGTTAAGTTTGGTAGGTTCACACATTGTATGAATATAAACTACCAGTGAACTTGCTCAGATAAATGTAGGGGCAGCATATGGAGAACACATTGGCCTGCACTGTGTGTATAGATTTCCAGAACTGAGAGATGAGGAAGTTTACAGACTTTTTATGTGTCTACCTTTTCCCAAACCTGTCAGTAAGAAGTCTGTACTGTGTATTTTACAGTTAATAATGCGAATAAGTTGCAAAAATGAACTTCTAGGCTCTGTACAATTAGAGAGTATAAAAATTTGAGAGACCACCACTTCTTTTCCTGTAGCGGGAAGATGATGGATGTGATCCTAACTTTTCTCCAGGCCAGCTTGACTCTTTTTTTTAGAAACAATTTTTCATTTCTGTGCCTGGCAGCTAAACAATGGAATGCTACTATTTTAGAAGAGGGATTATATTTACCACAGCTTGAATCTTTGGTTAGTTTAAGTCAATAATGTCTCCTTACTGCAAAAAGAGGGGGGGGGATATTGTTCTTGTCCATGGTGGAGAAGATATACATTCTGTAGTTTGTAAGTCTTCAAACAAATGCAAGTGGCATTAAGCAGATTTAATTTTGGTTAATCATAATTGGTATAGAACAGGTTTCAGGCTTCACTTGTGTTTCTGTTTTTCTTTTGCTTAATATCCAGTATAAAGAAGAATTCTGGGGAACTCTTAACTCTCCATTTAAAAACACACACACAAAACCCCCCATTCTTTCAGGGATGTTAGGGTGGTGTACATGTTTCCCCTCCCTTTTAATTATCATAGCAACCCTGTAATGACATTCGACAAAGAGACTGACTAACCTGTTCTTAGTCCAACACTCTCTAGCTTCTATACTGTACCAGCTCACTAAATTGTAATACTCTTTGTGACAAGGATATTAATCTTCTGTTATGTCTGAAATTTCTAATGGACATTCATGGATACCACAATTTTTGCCTGTTTTGGAGAAGCTCAAATTTAGCTGTGTGTGTGAAAACAGTGGACTCTGTCATTATACCCTGCTGAGGTCACCACAGCAAATTGACACTGTTTGCCCAAAGCCAGAGCACTCCCCCAGAGCCTCTTTCTAGATCCCGTTGTATTGCTTTCACAACGGGCTTTACTGCTAGTCCAGTATAAAGAAGAATTCTGGGGAACTCTTAACTCTCCATTTGAAAACACACACACAAAACCCCCCATTCTTTCAGGGATGTTAGGGTGGTGTACGTGTTTCCCCACCCCTTTAATTATCACAGCAACCCTGTAATGACATTCAACAAAGAGACTGACTAACCTGTTCTTAGTCCAACACTCTCTAGCCTCTATACTGTAGACCAGCTCACTAATTTGTGATACTCTTTGTGACAAGGATATTAATCTTCTGTTATGTCTGAAATTTCTAATGGACATTCATGGATACCACAATTTTTGCCTGTTTTGGAGAAGCTCAAATTTAGCTGTGTGTGTGTGGGTCCTAGTGTTGTAAGAATCGTAGGGTTCCCAATTATTTGAAGACATAAATCTGGCAAGAGACAGGGCCAGTGAAGTAAAAGGAGTAAAGATTGTATGTCCAAGGGAATCATTGAAGGGAAGAATTAAGCCAATAGAAGCAATGCTATTTGTGTAAGGTGAACTGCTATTGTACATTGATGCCAGCTGGTCTGCTGCCTAGAATGCTTGGGGGAATAGGTACCTCTCCAGAGTCCAGATCCTGGTATGGGATCCTATCTCTGTACACAGGCATGTTCTTGCGGCAATATTTGTGAAGAGGGTGCTTTAAATTTCTCTAGCTTGATTTTCATTGAACACAACGTAAATAGAAAAAGCAGCAGTACAATGAGATTTACTAATCAGGGAATGCAATTAAAAAAACAATGTAAGTGGTTGCAGTACTGTTAACCTAGATGATTCTCAGGCTGTACATTTGTTGTTTTAGGCTTGCCACATTGTGCTTCTGCTGAGGTGCCCTGTTTCTGCACTGGTTCTTTGGGCTTGTTGATTCTGCTGCCTTGGGAGGCTTTTGGCCAGTGATTTCTTTTCTTGTTCCAACCAGCCAGGGTGGTATAGTGGTTAAGAGT
Source organism: Gekko japonicus (assembly GCF_001447785.1). NCBI lineage: Eukaryota > Metazoa > Chordata > Lepidosauria > Squamata > Gekkonidae > Gekko > Gekko japonicus. The sequence continues at coordinate 788,285 of NW_015164675.1, forward strand.
GACGGACTCTAATCTGGAGAACCAGGTTTGATTCCCCAATCCTCCGCATGAAGCCAGCTGGGTGATCCTGGGCCAGTCACAGCTCTCTCAGAACACTCTCAGCCCCACCCGACTTCTACAGGGTGCATGTTGTGGGGAGAGGAAGGGCAGCCAATTGTAAGCTGCTCTGAGACTCAAGGTAGAGAAAAGCAGGGTATAAAAACCAACCCTCCCCCTCCATGTTGCTTGAAACGTGGAGGTTATTCAGTAAGCAGGCACTAGCAGCTCCATTGCAATTTTGGTGTCATTGGCTCAAAAACAGCCTCCAGAAAGATTTCCCATAGGGAATAATGGAGCCGAATAATATTGGAATCCCCCCTCCCCTAATGGATCTGAATACCAAACCAGTATCTGGAACCCAGATGACAAGGAATACCAATATTTCCCAGCTCCCTGATAGCCAGATCTGAAAAGTGCCTATTTTTTCAAAGTGCATATCCCTAACCATGAGTCTCTCCTTAGATCCAGCATAGAGTCCACATGGACCTTCAGCTGCATAGGCTCTAGGAGTGTAGGTGGCTCTGGGAGTGACATGTGTCCCACCTAGAAATACACATGTGTGTGATAATGAGCTGATACAGATAAACATACCGCAGTCTGGATTCCTATTCTGCAGTGAGCACAAAGGAAGAGCTTTGTTTGTAATTGCTCTACTATACAATGACTTTCTGCCTTGCTGAAGGACGTAAATTGATACTTAATCTTGTGTAGTGTATGGCAATTGCTGCTGTGAGTTAAACACTTTTCAGTAAAGTGACAATGGGAATGTGTAGCATCAGTGTTTTTGGTGAGATCACGAGACAAATGAGGCCGTTCTTTTTGTTAGGCACTGATGTACAACACCGTGAACATCTAGCAGGGCAATGCATTTGTGGAGCCTGAAGACTAAAAATCTGGGGAACTCTGGGATATAACCTCCCTAGACAGTTAAGTGAGTCATTAATAAGTCAGGAAGACGTGTTTAAAATAACAAATACTGCAGGACACATTCCTACTGTGGGGGATGTCCCCACTTGCTTTGTTGAGCCCTTTCTCCTGTGTGCAGCCTACTTGTCCACTCATTCTGCCGACAGCCCCTAAGGAATGGCCAAACATTCCTCATGAGTGAGTCTGAGGATTAGAAAGTTGGGTGGTTACGATGTTTTAAATTATTGCAATAGAGATGACACATTTAGCAAAGGAAAGAATCTTGTAAATCAGCTTGTTAAAACATGACTTTCTTTCTCTCTGATACCTGGCCAACATGTGAAATGTAGCATGCAAAGAGTAAATAGTTGCCCTGAACTGATTTCCCCTTATCAGCTAATTCAAAGCATTTCTTGGCTGATGCTGTTTGATACTTGTGTGTCTGACTGAACAAGGTAGCTTTATAACCATCCATGTCTGTATAAAATTTGTCCCACTGCCTCCTCTTCTCCTTTTCTGTATACTGAAACTCTTGGAAGGTGTGGGGCATACCAGCAGGGATGCCTGAATATGTTTAATTGCCGCTCCAAAACCTATTTACCAAGCCATGTTTGTTCTGGTTTGATGAAGTGTTGTTGCTTTTGTTGGAAGTGTAACAGCTGTGCAAAGAATGTACTCAAGGAAATAAAACATCCCATAGCCAGGTGTCTTTCCTCTTCTAACCCAAATCAGCCTTGTGTGTTTATTGAAATTTATTTTTGCTTATTAATTCACATGACTCTGTATGATGGCAGCGCTGCTAAAGATTCAAACCACTGGATGAGGTAAACATTCTTTGACTTGGCAGCTACTCTGATTCAAAGAGACGTGTGAGGAGGGCAGTGGAGGGGGGTATGGAGGGTTTTTTGTTATTTTAGCTGGAAAATCCCTTCATGGTTTGGCTTAGCCAAGTTGTGTGTCATGTCTCCATGAAACAAGAACAAGCACTGCAGATGGGCAGTCGTGGTTTAATATATCCAAATATATGCACCTTCAGAATTCTTTTGGCTTCCTCCTCTAGTGCTGTTACATCGCTTATTGTGGTTTTACTCTTGGCAGACCTTTCATGGTACTTGTCGCTCAGCTTTACAAAATGTTCAGATTACTTGTGAGTTACTTGAGAAGCAGAACAGTCTCTTCATACTAGAGCAGCTTAGTTTATGGTCAAATACTTCAGTATGACATAATTGGGGGGGGGGTTAATATGCTAGCCAAGCACCTGTGGACTGGTAATAACAGGCCTGTCAGTGCCACCATAGGGTGAGGGAGAGTTGAGCCGGGCATAATCTTTACACTGCATGAATGGGGACTGGCACAGTGCATTTTGGGGTGACTTCCCATAAAGAACTGCCTCTGCTTGCCAAGCTGATTGCTTTTGTGTATGTTCTGAAAAGGAAATAGGTGGTTAAAAAGGACCTGAGGCAAAGAACTCAGAAGCACATGCTTCCTTTGTGAAGAAAATAGTTCTTGGGTACTATCCAGGTGTGGTGTGGAACCTGGTGTAAACACTGGGTCTTGTAGTTAGCTTAAGGTAGCAGCAGTGCCATGACTGCAGCACTGCCTGCAAGATGAGGCAGTAGACATTCACTCAGCTCACAAGCAGAGGCTCCGTCTTCTGTTTCACCTGCATGCATGTGCAGTGTCATTGAATGAACCCTGTACAACAGTGCCAGTTCTCCAGTAGTGCCACAGCTGCACAATGAAGCTACGCTGGGATGCATGGATGCCTGTTGGCATTAAGCTTTTGAACATTAGGTTTTTCCTGCCTTGGCTGTGTGTTTAAATATGCACCATAGTAACCCAGCATTTCAAGGCATATTTTGTGCTGTTAGACTAAAACCATCCCAATGACCTAGTTTTGATCTTCTAAGCCTTCTGCTGCCCATGCTAAGGCTGCCACATGGAGGAGGCTGCTTGAAATAACCAGCATGTAGCTGTCTGCTTCATGAGATGAGTAGTTTCATGCACTGGCTCTCGTTTGTGGCAGCCCCACTGAGTGATGTGTCTTCATTTGGCTACAGAGTTGTCTCTTGCTACATTTGGCAGCAGTATGAGGCAGATTCCCGCAGAGGGGTCTCTTAGTTAGCTATTGCACTATGAATAGAGGTGGATGGGAAGTTCCTGCAGTACTTTATTGTCATTAAGCAATGCTTGTTGTCTTAACTTGCACTACTGTAGCTTTTACAGTAAAGCTACTGAAAACCTAAATTAAGATGTTTTGCCTTACACTAAACCAAGGGTCAAAGGGTTTAGATTTAGTGCTTCAGCATTCTGTAGATGGTGTTTTGGTGGATCTGTCAAAGTCCACAAATGAATATTCATAATAAACAGAGCATTTCCATTACTAATGCCATTGGACTGTGCTATATTACCGAAGGTGTAAATATTATCTTTAGGTTGTGGAGATTTGGATTATCCCCTACCTCAAGACATAACAGGGTTTTTTTCCTTGGTTTCTTGCAGATTTTCCATTGATTCAAGATGACCCCGTGGATACCATCCTTACTACTAACCTGTACAATATGCGTGTGGCATGCAAAAGGAGAATTTTTCACTTCTATAGGTATGGAATATCACGGGAAAGATTGTAGAATGATGTTATGATAAAACATGGTCTTAAATTCAAAAACATATTTTTAAAAAATAATGGATGATGCCATCTGCCCATTAATGTGTCTCTTCCTCCCCCTGCCCCCTGAAGTCATTAAGAATCATCACTCTAGTCTTCGGGAGAAATTCCACAATCATACACTAAAGCTAAAACAGCATATTTTTGTGTGGCTAAGACATGGTAGCTTTCCTTCTGTTCCTGCTCAATCTTTATTTTATTTTATTTATGAAATTTTTATCCCACCCTCCCCCCAATGCGGGCTCGGGGGGTGGGTTACAAAGTGCCAGTAAAACATACAAAGCAATTTCATATAAATTCCAGTTAAAATCTAAAAACCTATCTAATCCTTATGATGGTGAGATGGTAATACAAAGACCTCAGGGATATAACTGTATATAACTCCAGAAAGAGCCATCAAGGTAATAATTGGGCCCCGCCCCCAGCCTACGATACAAGTTGATATAACTAACACCCTAGGCTGGTTGAAGAAGGGGCTTGTTAGAGCAAGGAAGGCTAGATATAGTGAGGCATCAAAGTGTGTTTATATCTGTTTCTCACAATCTTGTGATTATGAGTGCCTTTTATTCCAGAGTTCATTGTTTTTTCATATTGTTATTAACATTTTTGAGATGTATGTAGTAGGTGAAACCTCCATTGTGCTAAGACTTCCCAGTCACTGCCTGATCTGCTTACTCATTTGTAGTTTTCCTACCAGTACATAATGACAGTTCAGTGAATAATACTTTCATGTACTTCATGTACTCTTCACAAGGGAAATTGCGTATGTATATTTTCCATAAAAAGCAGTAGATTTGTGACTGGAAGGTAAGGTAGGGACTGTTACACCTGAAAAATTAGGAAGCAACTTACCACTTAGCATTAAGCCAGAAAATAAATTTGATCTTTTAAAAAATCTAGCTATAGGCACATCATTCTTTCCATTCCTTCATGCAAGGTCTAACATGCAGAATTTGGTGGTGGTGGGTGCTGCCTTTTGGCTGCATAGATCAGAAGGTTGAGAGTTTCCTCTTGCGTGGTTTGGCTAGCAATTTTCATTTCTTTGCCAAAACCCTGGGGAGTGCATTGTGAGCCTTGGATTCTGACATAAGGGTAGAGGGGATGGGAATTTCTTTTTCCCTTCTGTACCGTAGTTTAATGCTTGAGCAAGGCTCTGTTTCAGATCTGAAACTGAATTCTGAGGAATGATGTCATGGCTGCAGCATTTACTAAGGTTGTCAGTCACCATTCAATGACTTTATTGATTTTATTATTAGTGATCATTTCCCTCTCATTTTAACTCTTCAAGTTGGCCCTCATACTTATCCTTCTTGTAACGTGATCTCACAACTCTCTGAGACTGATTTACTACCTAGAATCCCTTGGAATGATCATATAGCAGGGAAAACTCAACAACTTTTTAAATCTAGCCCTCTTCTAGAGTATAGATCTTCTCTAATAGATGCATCTAATCCCATAGCAACTATAACAGCTTATAACACTCTAATACTTCATATATCTGAGTCACTGTGTGTAAAATCTGACACCTTAAACAAAAGAAATAATAAATTTGGAAACCCTGTAAATCCTTGGTTTGATAGGGAATGCAGAGAAGTAACAACCTTGCTACGTAGCGTTTATTGTCACTATCATGACTCGACAGCTCTAATGTCTCCAGAATACTTTAAGCTTAAGAACCAGCTCCAACAGCTCATTAAAAAAAATAACCAATGGGAACAATTATACTATGCTGCAACTTTAAATAATTCAAAGAAATTCTGGGCTATAGTCTCGGGTGCATTTTGTGCTGAGGATCCCTCCATGTCTGCCATCTCCTCGTATGTTTTGTACCAGTATTTTTCAACTCTATTCCACCAAGAGTAAACCTATGCTAGTGAATCACTAGAGTTTGTCCTAGAGGACCTACCTGACTGGCCACCTGTGTCATTCGAAAAATTGAAATCAGGGAAAGCACCTGGCCCAGACATAATTCCCTCTGAGATTCTGAAATCAGATCCGGATTGGTGGGTCACTCCTCTTGCATCCCTCTTTACAATGATAGATAGGCCTTATTCCTAATGCATGGCTGAATGCAGTAGTGGTCCTGATATATAATAAAAGGTGATCATACTATTCCTGCCAATTATAAGATGATCAGTTTACTTTCTACAATGGGCAAGTTGTCTACTAAACATTTATTAGCTAAGATTACTCTCTGGATGTCACAGCAAAACGTTTTGTGTCCAGAACAGTTAGGTTTTTGCAAAGGGAAAACCACCTTAGATCATTTTACTATTCTATCTCATTTGATCAGTAAGTATGTTATTCAAAATAACTCAAAATTATTTGTGGCTTTCCTAGATCTGAAGGGAACATTTGAGTCAATTGATAGGGAACTTCTTTGGGTTAAATTAAATCAACTAAATATGGACAAAAGACTTCTTATGCTTATCAAAAAGCTATATACCTCCAACACTTGCCAAATTAAATGCTCATTAGCAGATAAATTAACCCCAAAAATCCCTACTAATATGTGAGTCAAACAGAGTTGCATTCTAGCTCCCTTTTTATTTAATCTTTTTCTCAGTGACCTTGCCCCTCACTTGTCAGGAGTCATAGCCCCAAACTTGGCTCTTTACACATACCCCTACTTCTGTATGCTGATTATACAGTATTATTGTCCCATTCCAGAGTTGGCTTAAAACGCTTACTGACCCGTTACCTTGAGTTCTTTACAACTAACAAGTTACAACCAAATCATGGGAAATCAAAAATCCTAGTCTTCTCTAAAACTTGGAAACCATTTAAATGGATAATTGGCAGAAAAGAAATAGAACAAGTTTAACACTTCAGATACCTTGGCCTCTACTTACAATACAATGTGTCTTGGTTTATCCAACGCAAACATACAGTAAATACTGCTAATATAAGTGCTTCAGCTATAACACGATTTTTCTACAGTAGAGGTAACCAATTTGTACCAGCTGCTTTAAAAATCTTTAATGCCAAAGTGATCTCACAACTATTGTATGGCATCCCGATATGGATCAGACCTCTTGACAGTGCCACCAATTGTGTCCAGTCCAAATTCCTATGTAAAGTTTTGGGCTTGCCAAAGTGTGTCCCATATGCAGTTCTTTGCTTAGAAACAGGTCTGAATCTAGTCGAAACCAGAGCATGTCTTATGATGTTTAAATATTGACTGTGTCTACATTATAATTCTGACCCAGGGAGCCTCACATACCAAATGGTCTCAGAGTCTAACATGTCAAACTGGCTATCATATATTGAGAAAACAAATTAAGGCCATGGGTATATTTTTTGATTCACTGACTATGCTCCCATTAGCGGGAACATTCCAGTTGATCAAACGGAGGATGTTGGATATTGAGTGTCAGGAGTTACATAGTCTCGTCAACAAAACCTGCTCTCCTCTGAGCTTTGAGATATCCCTCACTGTAGGTAGGATGGCTTCATATTTATCCTCCCTGCAAGCGCCACAACTACGCAGACCTTTCTCTTTAGCCAGATGCAATGCCATGCCATATGCCATTCTATGTGGCAGATTCAATAAGACAGCATATGCGGCTAGACATTGCCCTTGTGAATCTCAACACATCTGGATGTGTTGAGATGGTCTTACATGTTTTGTTGCAATGTCTCTTTTATGTAAATATACGCTCTAAATATCTAAACTCTATATTGGCCAACATGATGGGTTTTTCAGATTCCCATAAAGTTTCCAAACTTTTGAATGATTCCTTTGTTGAAGTAACTGAGAAAGTGGCTAAGTTCCTTCAATCCGCCATGCTGCTACAACAAGAAAAAGTACAGTTTTAACCTATTATTTTATTCAATGTATTTGTAATACAGTGTCCTACTTGTATGTTTTTATGATGACTTTGTTCTACTGATATATGCCAATAATGGCTGACTTGGACTTGACTTCTATTAATGTTTCAGATTTCCTTCTCACAAGCAGGGCAGAAAGTCACATTAGTTCAGTTTATTTGTTGTTTTTTTAAATGGGCTACAGTAAAAGGAGAAACAGAAGACTGCCATATTTTAAAACATGCATTTCATTACATATTACCCTTTTCTGCTGCCCCAAATCTATCAGTTTTGTCTTGCAACAGCAAACATTGCAGTTTTTCATGATACAAACCTGATTTGATCTGATTGTAGACATGTGTTCAAAATTATCTGTCACAAGGTACCTAAAGATTCCAGCCAAGATTTTTTCCTGTGTGCACGTGTGCATCCAGCATTCAGTAGAGAGCAGAGTACAGTACAGCCATGTTGAAAAACTGTTCAAGCAATTCCAGCAAAAATACAGTGAAAATTATAAAATAAAAAATAAAATAAATACATACACGCAACACTAGAAGGACAGCCAGTAAGCACTATTGAGAGTATGCTGGACAAAACTAAGAAGTCTCTCCTGCTGGCAAAAGATGCTGATAGATGTCTGGTCTAAGGACCCTAACAATAAACTGAACTGAAGATACTGATAGAGGGAGACAGTTTTGGTGCTGTAACTGAGAAGGTACTTTCTTGGGTTGCTATCTGTCTATTTCAGATGGCAGGGATAACTGAAGCAGGGCCTCCAAAAATGACTGAAGTGTATGGGTAGGTTCATATGGGAGGAGGCAGTCCTTAAGGTATGTTGATCACAGGGCCATACTGGGTTTTAAAGGTCAATAGCAGTACCTTGAATTGAGCCTGGAAGCAATCTGGGAGCCAGTGATCATTTGCCTGGATTTTAGACAACTAATTAAGCCCGTAATGTACCTGAACTGCTGTAGTCTCCTTAACTGTAGAAATACTCAAAGGGGGGGGGGAGACATCCCGTATAGACAAATGATCTGGGAGCTGAGCACCTGTCATGCCTCAGGCATGGCATTTTCAGAATTCAGTATTAAATCACTCTCTTTAAGAGACTTGTTTTTAAAAGGCTTTAAATTAAAAGATCATTTTGCAGGTTTTATGTGACTTATACCAGTTTTGCAAGGGCAATGAAGATTCGGATGTCTCCAGTAAACAAAAATATCACATTAAATTTAACAGGCCATACTAAAGAATGACTGTAAAATTTACTGGCATTTCCTGCTGTTGAGCTTGTAAATGTCAGTGTAGTATAGTTAACCTGGAGCTCACCGTGTGATCATATCAAAATGCCACTTGCCTACTTCTTTACTTCAATATGCTGTTTAAAGTAACTCTGGGTTGGGACAAAAGTGAACTACAGAACACATAATTACTGTTGATAACATCACACACTGTGTTCTGTGTTGAGAGCAGGTGGAATGTTAGTGTAATATCTTTTACTAGGTATGTCATTACAATATTGGCATTAATGCCCTGTTTTCTATTCTCCAAAGTAAGCTGATTTTATTTATTATTTTTCTTTTAAAAAGGGTTCATTTTCAAAAACAAAGATGTTGTGAAATAGACAAAAACAAGCTGGCTCCCTGAGAAATTGAAAGGAGGGATAGTTTTAAAAATGCCATGTCCCCTCTAAAAACCTCTCCCTGTTCTCTAGGGACTCAGTAGGTAGATTCCTCCCCTTCTTGCTTTAACTGATACTTAGCTGCTCTCAACATTCCATCCCTCCCCCACAAACACATTTAATCTTCATCAGGCCTTTGTAAAGTCCCCCCCCCCTCCTTCTGGTTAATAAATTCACATTTTCCAGTGTACCTGGAAAGACTCCTACCTTGATTTTGAGTGGCTCCAGTGTGTGGGTTTTGTTATCTACACAGGAGCCAACCAGTTTATCTATATATCTAATTCCAACAGGGGGTGGGTTGTGCAGATACTTATTTCTGCCAACTGGAAGCTCACTCTCCCCCAACAGCTTTTCCTACATAGTCAGTATACTTCCTGTGTCTGCAGAAAAATCCAAGAAGTAAAAAAATCCCTTCAGTGAGGGTTGAATTCCCCCCAATACCTTTTGAAATGGCCTCTGCAGGGATCTAACTCCAAGCATCAATGGTGAGAGAGAGATTAGAACATTCGGGGAGGCTTTTAACTGGCTCTGTCAGTAAAAGGGTGGGGGAAGGGCCCTATCCTGGCCTCTTTTGGCCTCTGAGGGAGGGAGGGAGCCTTGGGGCCAGGCCTGACAAGGGCTGCCAGTGCCAGCCTGGGGAATCCCTAGAGATTTTGAGGTGGACTGTAAGGAGGAGGTAGGCTTGCCAAGTCCCCCCGGGGGGCGGGGAAAACCCCGCCCCAGAGGCCCGTTCCCCGCCACCGGTGGATCGGGCCCCAGGGGGAACCCCACCCCCAAAGTATGTGACATGCACATCACCTGGAAGTGACGCAACCATGCTGGGCATGCTGGGGGTGGGACCACGGTCATCCGAGGGAAAACTCTATGGTTTTCCCTTGGATGGTCGTGGCCCCGCCCCCAGCGTGCCCAGCGTGATCACGTCACTTCTGGGTGATGTGGTTGCGGTGCGCACGCGCTCCAGGAAAGAGCCGGGAGTCCCCCGCTCCAGCGAAAGGTAATACTTGGCAACCCTAGGAGGAAGGCTGGGTTTGGGGAAGGGAGAGGCCTCAGCTGGGTATAATGCCACAGAGTCAACCCTCCAAAGCAGCCATTTTCTCCAGGGAGACAGATCTCTGCTGTCTTGAGTCCAGTTGTAATTTTTTTGGGGGGTGTCTCCAGGCCCCACTTAGAGGTTGGCAACCCTAGGCCTGGCAGCAGTTTAGGGTCGCCAGGTCCCCCCCCCCGGCCACCAGCC
>NW_015164675.1:798714-814265 GCF_001447785.1 Gekko japonicus
GTGGAGAAAGACTAATTTTCCTAGGTAGAGGCTGTGGGGGAGGGGTGTGGAGACGGAAAGCTGAAGACAGAGAGGCAGATAAAGGTAGGTTGGCTGTTGGGCGGGAAGGAAATTGTGTTGCCAACTCCAGGTTGGGAAATTCCTGGAAATTTGTCTGGGGAGGGTGGGATTTGAGGAGGGGAGGAACTACAGATCAGTATAATGCCATAGACTTCACCCTCGAAACCAGCTATTCCCTCCTGGGGAACCATTGTTGCCAATCTCCAGGTGAGGGCTGGAGTTCACTCAAAATTACAACTGTTCTTCAGGTAGCTGAGATCAGTTCCTCTGGAGAAAATGGTGGACTCAGTGTCATTATACCCTGCCGAGGTTGCCACAGCAGGAAGGAAGGAAGGAAGGAAGGAAGGAAGGGGGGCAGAAGGGAGAAAGAATGTGAGAGAGGTAGAGGGAGACAGGAGGAAGCAAAGGTGTGAGGAATAGGATAACCATCCCACAAGTTTCTTGCGGTTCTCCACTTGCTATTACTATTGCTGACAAAAATAGATTCAAATGGGTAGCCGAGTTGTTCTGAAGCAGCAGAAAGAAGTTTGAGTCCAGTGGCACCTTTAAGACCAACAAAGTTTTATTCTGGGTATAAGCTTTTGTGTGCACGCAAAGTGTTGGCAGGTGCAAATAAGCTTATACCACAATTTTATATATATTGGTCACAGGACTCTTGGGGTGTTAACTTCTGTAAACTTTAACCATTGTTGTTCCCTTTCAATAAAATAGTACTGAAGAAACATATAATCATAAAAGCCTTCTCTTAATAGGGCAATTGTCTTTTTTAAAACCAACATTTGCTGCTTTGCTTATCACGTCCCAGATTTTCTTCAAGAAGCAGTTAGCAGGCTGGATTGTAATATAATTTTGCATTCATGCAAGTTAGCATGCTTAACAATGCCCTGCTATTCCAAGAAAATTTTGTTTGTCTCTGAGAGTCTTTTTTAAAAAATTGAGTAGAGTGACCTCCTCACTCCAGAACTAGTTCTACTATCTACTGGGTTTTAAAATCTTTTTTTTTTAAAGATAAAATTGGGCTTTTTTCTCTGCAGAAAGACCCCTGAAGTTAGACTGTTCTTCTCCTTAATCACATCTCTCTTATGGAGTTTTCAAAGGAATGAGGTTAGAGCCGCTATAGTAGTAAGGAAGAGATTGCCCCCAATATGTTAAATCCGTAAACAGGCTTAATTTGCAGGAGAAGTGCCATGACAATGATTAAAGGTGTTCACTGTGTTGTCTTGATGATATTATAGTCAACAAAGCAAGCAAGTGAACTTGCTGATGTTCAAAATACTTGTTCTGAAAACTTGTTTCCAACAGTTTGAACTTTAACTGGTCTGGTAAAAGGTGTCGTCGTGCCATAATTTTCTCTATATTTCTTGAGAGGACTCTGTTAAGGAAGGAACCAGCAAAAAAGTTACTCAAGAAAATTTCCTTCTCTTGACTCTGAGCATTTCAAACACTGGAAATTTATTCTGCCAGTGTTAAGTAAGGCTGCCAATCTGCAGGTGGGGCCTGGAGACCTCCCAAAATTACAACAGCTCTCCAGGTGACAGAGATCAGTTCCCCTGAAGAACATGGCTGATTTGGAAGGTAGACTCTATGGCATTATATTGCTGCTGAGGCCCCTTCTGTCCTTAAACCTCACCCTCCCTGGCTCTACCCCCAGTTCTCCAGGAATTTCCCAGCTCAGAGGTGTTAATGGAACTAGGTATCATAATTGCTTGGAACCAGACTACTGTTTTCAGAGACAAAAGGACCCTGTATTTGATGTAAGTACACTTAACAAGACAACTTTGAGACCTTACATCAAATATTGAGATAACTGTAATCACAGAAGAATTTTTACCCTTTTAAGATATAATGCCTTACTCTCAGCTATATTGGAGGCCAGATTTACTAGATGACTGAGAAGAAGTTATATATGTGGAATGGGAACATTATCATAACATTAAGGAAGTTTTGGTTAAGCCTATTGTTAACTCCTTACCCAGGTTGCAATAGAAGGATACTTTTGTCAGTTATGCTGGCGGGTAATAAACAAAAGCTGACTAGGGTAGTTGCCAAATTTGTTTGTTTGGTTGGCATAACTAGGAAAGAGATAAAGCAGTATGGATAGGCCATAATAAATTGATTGATGTGTGTGTAGAATGTGATTTTCCCTTCTCCTCACTCTTGTGAAAGCCTGAAATGCACCTGAAAGACATTACTCTGGTTCAAACCCAATGAGTTAACCTTTCTTGCTTCATTTCCCCCTTAACCTTTGGTATATGGAGGGGAGTGGTATCTTGTATTGCGAATCAGTAATAACATTTGACTTTTTTTTAACTTAAGGCCAGATGACCGACTTGATTTATGCAGAAAAAGATCTGGTACAGTCATTAAAGGCGTATATTCAAGAAGAAGAATCTAAGCTGTTAAAAATTAAAAGGTAAAAGGATGTGGCAAATATTTATCTTCCCATTTGAACACTGAAGTGTCATGACAAGAACATGGATTCAAACACCTATTATTCCCACTGGTGGAGGAAAACAATGTATGAAGCAGCCTTTGGGGCTATTTATTACATTATCCTGTGTCCGTACACCTCAGTCTAGTATTTGGATTGGATGCAAACTTCCATTTGCCCTTCTTCTGTTTGGTTACCCAGTGGTGATGCCACTGCAACTGATTTCATTTATTTATTTAGAATATATTTAAAACTGCCTTTCTGGCCTACAGACACTCAAGGCAATTTACAGTTAATTACAGTAATTCATACAAACTTCATTTTATTACAGTGGTACTTAAGCCCAACAAAAGTGTGTTGATATTCCATTGGCTTACAATTTTCTAATCCTTGTCCTCAGTGTGATGGTTAAGTATAGACTGGGTAAAGCATAACTTCAAATTTAGGATTTTTTTGTCAGTTAAATTGACAGTACTCATAACTTCAGTTTCCTTTCTCTTTGGGGAGAGTCTCTCTCACTCACCACCAATGTTCCCTCTAAGCTGTGGAGTCTTGTGAGCAAAAATTCTACTTTGTGAGCTATTGGCATTAAAGTTGTGAGTGAGCGATTTGGCTATTGCATAAATTAGTTGGCTCTGGTGCCATCCTTCCTGAGCAATGACAAAAATGTGTGAGCTGGAGGCTAAAAAACTGTGAGCTAGCTCACACTAACTCAGCTTAGAGGGAACACTGCTCACCACCCAGTGTCTAACCTACCGTTCCTAGGTAAGGTGGTAGAGAGGGCAATGGCAACACAACTTCAGGCTTTCTTGGATGAAGCTAAGATCCTGGACCCCTTCCAGTCTGGCTTCCGCTTTGCCCATGGGATGGAGATGGTGCTGGTTGCCCTGGTGGATGATCTTCGGAGACATCTCGGTCGAGGCAGATCAGCACTGCTGATTCTTCTTGATTTGTCAGCAGTGTTCGACATGGTTGACCATGAGGTGTCAACCCACCGCCTCGCTGACGCTGGAATATGCGGGCTGGCCTTGCAATGGCTGACCTCCTTTCTCCACGGTCAGGGACAGAGGGTGGCACTTGGGGGAGAATTGTCCCAGCGGCACCCACTGGAATGTGGAGTGCTGCAGGGAGCAATTCTCTCCCCCATGTTGTTTAATATCTATATGTGCCCCCTCACCCAGATTATCCGGAGGTATGGGCTGGGTTGTCACCAGTATGTGGATGACACCCAGCTCTATCTACTGATGGACAGCTGCCCGGACATGGCCCCAGGAGATCTGGATGAAGCATTACAAGCTGTGGCTGGATGGTTACGATGGAGCTGACTGAAATTAAATCCATCTAAGATGATGGTCCTGTACCTGAGTCGTGGGGGACTGAACCAGGGAATCAGGCTCCCAACTTTTGATGAGGCTCCACTGGTGGCAGCGTTGAAGGTGAAGAGTTTGGGGGTGTTCCTGGCTCCCTCCCTTTTTAGGGAGGCTCAGATCACCGCCGCTGCCAGGTCTGCCTTTTTCCGTCTGAGACAGATCAGGCAGTTGGCCCCATATCTCACCCCAGGACCAAGCTACAGTGACCCATGCAATGGTCACTTCCAGACTGGACTATTGTAACTCTCTCTGTGTGGGGCTGCCCTTGACTCTGCTCTGAAAGTTACAGCTAGTGCAGATTGCAGCAGCACGGGTGTTGACAGCGACGCCTGTGCAGGCTCACATCCACCCAGTGCTGCGCGAACTGCACTGGCTACCTGTTGAATGCCAGATCTGCTTCAAGGTGCTAGTGTTCACCTTTAAAGCCCTATACGGCCATGGGCCAGCATACCTTCAAGAACACCTCTCCCCACATGAACCCCATAGTGCACTGAGGTCTTTAAACCAACATCCCTTAACAGTCCCTGGCCCCAAGGACCTCCGATTAGCCTCAACCAGAATCAGGGCTGTTTTGGCCCTGGCCCCTACCTGGTAGAATGAGCTCCCATATGAGATCAGGGCCCTGTGGAATCTACTACAATTCTACAGGGCCTGCAAGATGGAGCTCTTCCACCGGGCCTTTGGTGAGGCGGCGGACGCCCTTCCCCTCTCATGGCCAATCCTCCCCCATCAGTGGCCGGGATTATCCACTGTTGCACTTTAGTTAACTTGACTGACATCTGATCAAACCATTTACATGGTATTTATGACTCTATTCTGTTTTTATAATGGTGTTTTAAAGTGTTTTAACTGTATTTATTAAATTATGATGTAAACTGCCCTGAGCCCACTTGCAGGGAGGGGGGTATATAAATCAAATAAATAAATAAATGTATTGTCTCTAAATTTAACTCCTAAGCAAATTACATCAGAACTTACAGAAGAGGTTTTTTCCTGGGAGTACTTTGCATTTTGTTTGGTCTCATTTCATTTATCTTCTTTAATGTGATTACTAACTTTACATAGATCAATTTAGCTGGGATATTTATATATAGTTTAAATAAGCTAGAAGATCAAGAGGCAGGCCACAGTTCCATACATAGTCCAGCTAAAGAATTGGCTAAAATAATTGTTTTGACGTGCCACTTTGTGTGATGATATCACTACTCTTCCCAGCTTTCCAACTCTTCATCTCAGTGTGTCATTTTGAGCCGCAGTTACAACCTCATTTACCACCTTGCACTCTTATTATTGAGTACTAGGTTGCTGGAGATTGCCTCAGATATCCATAAAGAATAGGCTAGTTGTTGAATGGTTGTTTTAATCTTAATGTGGAGAAAACACATTATGAAATTAAGTTTTTCTTACTCATCTTTCTTAATAGTTCAACTCCCTGCATCAGATGTTGTCGCCGTTGGTATGTTGGCATAGTTCTGCACCCACATATCTTGGCTCTCCTTAATAATTCACCATTGTTGCTGCTTCATTTACTTCATTCTTGCAGACAGTGGGGTTTAGAGGCATCCTGCCCTAGGCCATTTCTTGCAGTTCACAGACTGCCTAAGATTTCAGACCAGAGGAAAGGCCCAAAGAATGCCTTGCCAAAAGGAGCATGATATAACTGTCTTTCAGTAGCACAAAATTGTCAGTTTAGGGGGCTTGTCACTGGTATAGGAGCAATCATACATATGAACTCAGTGGGTTTTCAGCACCTATGCAAGGGAAGCATGTGTGACCTCAGACAAAATGCACTCAGCCCTATCGGTACCTGTGTAATGGCTTATGAAAAGGTTGTGAGAAATAAACTGCTGTGATTCACTCTGTGACTTAAATGGTAAAACTAGTGAAATATGAAAAGTGCTAGGATAGCAGTAGCTATAGGGAAGACAGAAATGAAAATGATGAATGCATTCCTAATAGATGTGAAGAGGGCTTTTGGATAAAAATAGTGTTTACCAACTCTGCATTTAGTGTGGGGCAGCTAAAAGTCAATTAGGCTATTTTCTGCACCTCTTTTGTTTTTCCAGTTGGGCTGAGAAGATGGAATCCCTAACTACCAAATCCACTTCTGATCCAGAGGGTTATCTCGCACACCCAGTCAATGCGTATAAACTGGTTAAACGTCTGAACACAGAATGGCTGGAGCTAGAGAATCTTGTTCTCCAGGATTCAACAAAGGGTGAGGACCTTGATAAAATTCAAGTCCAGTAGCGCCTTAAAAGTCCAACAAAATTTACCAGGGTAAAAGCTTTTGTGAGTCAAAAAGTCAGATACAAATGAAAATGAAGACACACCTTGACACAGAGAGTACTCCATCTTTCTGTGTTATACCTCTGAGAATGCCAGTCACAGCTACTGGCGGAACGTCAGGTCCTACAATGCCAAGACCATGGCCACACATCCCGGAAAACCTACAGCAACTAATGAATTCCGGCCGTGAAAGCCTTCGACAACATATTGAAAATGAAGATCCATCAGCCCTTATATCCAGGTCAGAATGTGGTAGAGGTGTTACAAAGAAGGGCCAGTTGGAGTCAGATGCTGAAGTACAAATCAAAATGTCATCAGCTTGACTTGAGCTAAGAGATATTCATAGTGCTGGGTAATGCTGCTTTATGGGTCTTTAAGGTGCTACTGGACTTGAATTTTGTTTTTTTACTACTACAGACTAAACTGCTACCCTCCTGAAATGACCGTGATAAAGAGAGGCTGAATGAGATGTCAATGAATTCAGGAGGACTAACTTCCTGTTGTGGGAAAATATACATATTAGAGCCCGTACTTTCCCCCCTTCTCTTAGATAATTTGGGAGGGTGTGATTGAGAGTAAAGAAGTGTGGAGTGTGTGTGCTTAATTTTCTCCCCGCCTGTCTTTATTCCTCTCCTGATCACAACCTTTAAGTAATTTTTCCCCTTGCAGCATTTTAAATGTTTAAACATGCACTGAAACCATTTAGGTGGATAGAGTTGTCATAGGGTATGTGGGCAGGGAATGCGTAAAGACTGCCTTCTCCTGAAACTGCTTCTCTGAGGCCATAAACGCCTTTTGTAGTATGTGATTGCTCCTCTCAGAGTTGTGTTGTAGTCTCAGCTGAAGCCCCTGGGTTAGGTTCCAATTTGGATTTGCTGTAGGTCACTCAATGAGCTTCATAGGCAAGCAATGATTTCTGTGTTTATACGGGTATTTCTTGCAGAGAACATGTAAAGCATGAGTGGAAGTCACTTATCTCCAAACATTTCAGGACTTCTGGTTCACCACCATATTCTGGTTCATGTACATACACCAACAGTGTGTCTGAAAACCTTCATATAATTTCTCATGTTACGCGTTACCTAAAGAAAATATTGCTATAAACTTTAATGTGTAAACTTGGACAGAATCGGAACTGGAACGTCTGTGCTGCATCTCAAGAAAGAAGAACTGCACTTTAATTTCTGCCCTGGTTTGAAGTACTTGCCATAAAGCATTACCCTTTTAAGTCCCTTGGTTTGTTGAATGCTGGGATAGGACTCCTAGTGCTACAGCTGTAAAATTGTGTATTTCAAATGTAACATAGTTCAGGAGACCCCAGATGTTTCTTAAGCAAAGAATTTTCCAAATGTTTCCTAAAGAGATTGCTAGGGCATTTATGATACATGCAGATGTTTCCTGGTGGCATTTGCTTTGCCGCAAAGCAAAGAGTCAGCCTTGAGTTTTCTCTACCTCACTGGAGCAGGCAGTGCTTCAGAAGACCCCAGAAGGCATCATCATTGGGTTTGCTGGGAGCACCATTCAGAAACATCTGCCCCTATCATAGCAAGGTGCTTAACCTGGAACCTCCAGACATTTTATGATAGCTCCCAGGTTTTGCATGGCAACCATTTTGTGATCTGTGTCACCTTCCATTGCAACCATTTTGTGGTGGCACCCAGTACTCTTTCCTCAAGATTTCAAAAGTGCCCATAAGTTCAATAAGGTTAAAGGCTCTAGAAAGCAGTTTTTGTCACAAGATTCAAAAATTTTGAATTAAACATACCGGAAGTACCGTAAACAAGTTAAAGTGAGGATGGGTTGATTCTCTCATTTTCTTAAAATGTGTGAATAATGTACATTATGATTCCAAACATGGGCTTCTTGCCATCTCCCACAATGTCCAGTATTGGGTTGTACAAGCTGCTGTTGTGATACATAAACTTTCACAATTCAGGGTTCTTCTTGTGTACAAACTGCCATTGATTCTTTTAATCTTTGATTTAGTGAATTACTGTGGTACACAGCAATTAAACTCTGCTATCCAGATGTCATATGGAGAAGGTTTTGATCTATAGAACCAAGAGTCGGAATCGCTGTGTGAGAAAAGCTTTATATATAATTTATCATTCATGTGTTCGTCAGTAAATGTTTCGTATGATAAACCTCCCTTTTGAAGCAGCTTTAGATGAGAACAGCTTGCTTTCTTAATGCTTTGAGAGGAAGTGCTTTTTCTCAGAACTAGACCACATTTCTTTTCTCTTAGATTAAAAGTTTAGAGGCTTTGAAGCGTATTTTCTTTTCATCCAGGAATTGTAGCATATGTTGAAATGGTTCTTCAAATGAAAATTGCAGTCTTTGGTAGATTCAGGAGCATGGCTCTCTTCAATGAGGGATTGTGATGGAATTACAGAAGTGATGGTGGAAGAGTTCTCTTTACAACTAGTGCTACATCCTTCCACCACTTTTAAGATACTGGCCATATGTGAGTGAATCCTGGGAGTGCAGCCAGGCCTGTCCCATTGTCTGCTATGGAACATCTCATGCTTGAAGTTCTTCGCCTTCCATAGATGTCAGTAAAATTTGGCTATATACAATCTTTGATGGATAACAACTCTTAGGATGGAGGGAGGGGAGTTTGGCACTCTATTCTTCTAGGTCTAAAAAAAGGCTTTCAAACAGATTCTTTGTTTCTTGTTATTGTCAGTCATTGGAGGATGTGCCGTCTGATTCATGTAACATCATTCTAAGGTGTATGTGGTACCACTACTTTCTGTGCTCAAAACCCACTTTCAAAGTGTGGCCTTTGGCTTTGTCCGGTTAATCTCCATTCCCATTGTTAATCTTCTTCTTGTTGTTTCCCCTTTTACCTAACGTAGGCTCTGTTGCCATCAAGCTTCTGGTTTGGCTGTCTTTCTATTCCCCCTTGTCTTCATCTTGATATAAGACCAGCTTCTGCTCTCCCTGTCTTCACATATGCTTAGTAAGCAAGTTTTGTCCATTATAATGACAATGCAAGAGAGCCTGCAAAAGTAGTAGGATCCACAAAAAGATCCTACTGCATTTGAAGTCTGCAAAGAATGAATTATACCAGTGTTTGTATTCCCCACATGCTGAATGGATTGTCTCACAAGGTGGTTGGAAGAGCCGCCCAGAATTGCATTTCCCTGGTCAGATTAAGGACTTGCTCCAAACACACCACCTTTCTGCCTAAATCCTTCCCTTTCTTACCTTTATTTTGGAAATATCCCCACAACCCTGACTTTCCCTCCTCCTTCTTTCATTCAGCCAATCAGGTGGCATACTTGACTGTCCACCCTGCCACCTCCCCTCTTTCCAAGCATGTCCTATCCTATTGATGTTGCCTGCCCTATAACTGGGATTATACTGTGTCCCAGTCTGACAGGCTGCTGTGTTCGTGGAGTACTTGGTGTGGTACCTGGCATATGTCTATTTCCATTGTTGGAAACACGCTTGGGGGAGGGGTGGCTTGTTTTTAAAAATAATAATCCTAATTTTCATCATCTGTTTCTTTCCTTTTCCTGAAAGTGAAGGATATATGTATTACTCAGGAGAATGCCATGTACATGAGTGGTTCTGTAGAACTAAATACATCATAATAAATACGGCATTACATTTGGACTAGCACCTGTTGCCAGGCAGCCCACTGCTGAATCTTTGTATGATCCTTCTGAATCACACAGGGTGAATTCTGTATTTGCTTTTACTTGAGGTATCATCAGGGGAATAAAATGACTGTGTAAAGAAGATATCAAATAAGAATGCATGCTTGCTGTGCCGCTACCTTTTGGATAGATTCAGATGGTCAGCACGCACCCCCCCAATATTAATTAAGAAACAGGGTTGATTAATAGAGTCAATGTATGATAAATTCTATGGCCCCCATGCTCTCAGTTGTGTATAGTGGGAAAGGAGTTCTGGAGCAGTATTGCGGGATGTTACGAGGCACTGCTCTGTCGCTGGGGCTTTCCTTTTGATTTTTTAAATCTCAAATTAGGTTTTACTTATTGTTTATACTAGCTTTACTCCTTTACCTTTGTTCTGTTTTATCAGGGTTTATTTTGCTTGCTTTTTCCTTTTATCTTTGTTTTGTAGATTCAGTGTTCAAGTCTCCCTTCCCTCCAGTTTGGTGTAGTGGTTAGGAGCGTGGACTCTCATCTGGAAGAACCGGGTTTCATTCCCCACTCCTCTACATACAGCTGTTGGGTGACCTTGGGTCTGTCATAAGTTCTTTCAGAGCTGTTCTCTCAAGGGCAGTTCTCTCAGAGCTCTCTCAGCCCCACCTACCTCACAGGGTGTCTGTTGTGGGGAGGGGAAGGGAAAGGAGATTGTCAGCCGCTCTGAGTATCCAGTCTCTTCTCTTCTTCTTCCTCTCCTCCTCCTCCTCCTCCTCCTCTGTGTGGGATGGGCATGGTGTGAGTGATTGGTAGGTGTAGTGGGAAAGCATGGTGCTTTTCATCTTGCTTGAGCCCCCTTCAGATGATCCAGTTCCTGTTTATGAACCCACCTTGTTGCAATGGTAAATATTTCTGTCCATTATCTAAATTTATTTATACTTGCTTCCTGGTAAACCACTTATTTTTACCCTTGATGGCTTCAGCATGTTTAGTTGTTTGCTGTTAATCTTCCAGCTAAATACCATTTTTATAATTTAGAGTGCCTGATGAGATCATTGTTCAGGTTTAGATTTCAGCTCTTTGAATCTAACAGTGGATAGACTGTGAGGCAAAGCACATGTTCCCAATTGTATATTGGAGTGGTATGGATTATATGCATCTGAGACACGGTGTTAACTGTTTCCGGTCTTGTTCATATAAAGGTTTTATTACGAATCTCACAATTCAGCGTCAGTTCTTCCCCAATGAAGAAGATGAGACAGGAGCTGCCAAGGCATTAATGCGCTTGCAGGACACATACAAGTTGGACCCTGAAACAATTTCCAAAGGAGAATTTCCAGGTAATGACAACTTGACTGGCCTGCCTAAGTGTTTCAATTCTTATTTGTTTTGGTTCTCTCATAAATACCAACAACAGTTGTGTGAACCCTAAAACTTTAATGTTGTCGTCTACAGTCTGCTTCCTTCGAATCTAGGCATGTTTCTGATAGTATCGTACCAGTTTCTTTTTGCATTCTCGAGGGCTGTGGTTAGCTATGAAAACTTTATAATCTTCACCAGATTTTGATAAAGTTTATTCAGTCAGAGTCAATGCTCCCTCTAAGCTGTGGAGTCTTGTGAGCAAAAATTCTACTTTGTGAGCTACTGGCATTAAAGTTATGAGCAAGCGATTTGGCTACTGCATAAATTAGTTTGCTCTGGAGCCATCCTTCCTGAGCAAAGACAAAAATGTGAGCTGGAGGCTAAAAAACTGTGAGCTAGCTCACACTAACTCAGTTTAAAGGGAGCACTGGCTCACAGTTATACCATCACTATAAAGCCCCAGAAGCAAGCCTGGAAACAGTGTAATGCTTTTGCTGTAGAGTTTGTTTAGATGAATTTGTGTGTCTTTGTTTGAAATATTATCTGAGTCTTTAAAGTGAATTCTGCTGACTAAAGCAAGGCACTACTAAAAGTTATTTTGCTTGAAACTGGCATGCTGGCTCAGCGTTGCTGATCTAGAGAGCAATTTAAGGTCACCTCGTAGCATTGCAGAAAGAACAAGAATTTGGCAAGCTGTGAGCACTTGAGTGGTAGCTGAAAGCTGCATGTGTTTTTGAAACAAGGTAAGTAACACAGACTCAGATATTGTGCTGAGTATAAATGTGTTTTGCTTTAAGTCATTTAAATTTTAATTCTGGTCTCTAAGTCTGTACAGGCTAAGAACAATGTCAGGAGACTAACATCTATAAATGTACCTTCAATATCTAGGAATTGTGACTGTGAACTATTAATTTTTCAAAGCAAAAGATACTGGGCCTTGACATACTCACTAAATGTGTATCCTGCCTTCTATCTAATGAGTTCATTCAACAGGATTTTAGAGTCCTAATTAGGGATTTATGCTCAGATATATTTGGCTCAAATATATACCCAAATATACCTTATTGGTATGTTCTGGATATATTTGGGATCCAGATTGATATTTGGGGATCTCAGCAATACTAGTATCCTGATCCCAAATATTTGGTAATATTTGGGGCCAACATTTCAAAGCACCAAACTTTGTGGGGTGTTGTTTTGTTTTTTGCTTTTTGTAGGTTTCCTGGGCAATAGAAGTGGGGGCACAACTCTCACAGGCAAATGGGATTACAGGTTGGGGGGGGCTTGTCAGGTTTTGCCAGGATTCTCTGGTTTGACATTGATTCTGTTGGGCTTGCACTGACACATTGGCCATGGGTTCTGCTAGGCTTCTATGATATGACATTGGTTCTGTTGGGCTGGAAATAGTATCACTTTCTTTGCTTCAGTTGGTTAGTCATAGATCTGTGGTTGGACATTGGATGTGTTGGGTTTGCTGCATTGGCCTGTGGTTCTGCTGGTATTTTCTGGTTTGATATTGATTTGGTTGGGATTGTTGGTTCTGTTTGCATTTGGAGGCTTTTGGCCAGTGATTGGTTGCTTTTGTGTGTTTGGATATTCTTTGCCCTGGAGAAAAGTGTGGAACTCCCCCCCCCATAGGAAACAATAGAGGATGGTGGGGGCACCTTGTTCAGGAGCCCTATAGAATTTAAATGAATTGATCCAATTCACTTAAAACTTTGGTGTTTTTAGTGGATAGGCAGCACTAACTGCTGCAATTTTGATATTATTTGTTTGAAAAACAGCCATATTACCCCTTCCCCTGAAAGATTCCCCATAGGGAATAATGGAAGACCCCAATACTTTCTCAGTTTGGGGGTAAATCCAAATACTGAACTAAATTGGTATTGGAGAACCAGTTAATCCAGAATATTGATCCTTATGCCCTCACTGAAATCTGGAGCTGAAAAATACTTTCTTTTTTCCTGGTGCACATCCCTAGTCATAACATCCTGTGAGGAGTTTTAGGTTGAGAAAGAAGAGCTGTTCAAATTATACATCCAGAATTAGGGATGGGCAAGAACCTGCAAAGTGGAGGTTCATCCCAGTTCTTGAGGTCACACAAACCATGAACCGGATGAAATCCACCCTTTTCACGAAGTGGTTCGAGTTCATGGGTTTTGTAAAAGCCATTTAAAGTGAACGTTCCCTTTAAACGACTTTTGCAAGCTGCACTGCCACAACCGTGGCACAACTCGCAAGTGAACTGGGAAGGCATTTAAATGCCTTCTGAACTCACTGGCATCATGCTGCCACTGCAGCATAACCCTCAAGCAAGTGAACTGGGAAGGCATTTAAATGCCTTCTGGGCTCACTCACACCATGCCATGGTGGCAGCACGACTCTCAAGCAAGTGAGCTATCTATTAGCTACAAGCCATTTCAGCCATGCCTTTTGCTTTCCCCCTCAGAAGCCATGGCGGCACAACTCATTTAAATGTGCAACAGGCTCACTCACACCATGCCATGGTGGCAGCACGACTCTCAAGCAAGTGAGCTATCTATTAGCTACAAGCCATTTCAGCCATGCCTTTTGCTTTCCCCCTCAGAAGCCATGGCAGCACAACTCATTTAAATGTGCAACTCATTTAAATGCCTTCTGAGTTCACTTGCTTGAGGGTTATGCTGCAGTGGCAGCATGATGCCAGTGAGTTCAGAAGGCATTTAAATGCCTTCTGAGTTCACTTGCTTGAGGGTTATGCTGCAGTGGCAGCATGATGCCAGTGAGTTCAGAAGGCATTTAAATGCCTTCTGAGTTCACTTGCTTGAGGGTTATGCTGCAGTGGCAGCATGATGCCAGTGAGTTCAGAAGGCATTTAAATGCCTTCTGAGCTCACTGGTGAGTTGTGTTGCCTTGGCAAGGTGGCTTTATAGGGTTCCTGACCATTGCCTTGGGTGCCAGCATGTCTGGCCCACAAACTCTCTCACAAACCAAACAAACCTCCACAAAAACCATTTCAGTTCATGGGCAAATTGATTGCATGAACCAAGGTTTGTGATGAACTTTGGTTTGTAATTTGGTTCATGCCCATCCCTATTCAGAACTTCTATGTATAAGGAGACTGACCGGAAATGGTCAGGAAGCCTTGGCCTCTGCTTCCCTCCCATGCCCAGGCTAGAGCAGTGATACTCACTCTGTGGCTTAGGAGCCACAGGTGGTTCTTCTGAGCCCCATTCTGCAGTGTGGCATTGACCTGTCCCATTTTCAGAAGAGTGGGCTAGGCCCTTGCTGTGTAGGACTTGTGCTTGGTAGTTAGTTCTCACCTTGAAACAGTCACCATCTGAGAAGTAAGTAAGCTATGAGCCTCCCTGACATGCAGGCCTCATGCCAGGGATGGCTCTTTTGGTTGAGGATAATTGGGAATGTAGCTCTCCAAGAGCCACAAAGTGAGTACCACTGGACTAGAGCATACTGCTTAAACTACCAGATACTATGTTTATTCTCTCTCAGTGATTTGGGATTCAAAAACCTGCTTTCCAGGAGGGACTTAGTTTTAATTCCTGTTCTGCCATGATGCACAGTAGAAAATTGTCGGACTTCCGGTTTATGGAGCAGCGATGGCAGATGTTCTCCCCGAACTGCGGGAGAGCAATCCACACACCAGTGCCTTGAAGGGGTGCCACCTCAAGTGACACCCCCACAGAGCCTTTCCAATAGGCTCCAGGCCAGGTGGCTTTTGAGGGGTAGCCTCTTCGATGGCATAATGCCAGAGAATTGAGGCTCCCCTCCGCCCTGATGGTCCAGACGCTGTGTGGCCTTCGGGCACTAGCTGGTTTGACCGGGACAAGCGCTGGAGATCAAGCGGAAAGGTGTTTAAGTGAGTGAGGTCAGAGAAACTGACCGACAATGAACATGAGTTCAGAATAAACCGGATTATTGCAAAAGCGGATCCCCCCCCCGGTAAAAGTGGATGCAAAGAGGGACGCCTTATGCGAATGAACTGATAAATGATACAAAGGGGGAGAGGGGAGGAAACACAACGAGTGTGTTTGGATAGACTTACTTGACTATCGTCATCGTGGGTCGATTTTTCGAGCCGAGAAGAAGCGTTAGAAATTGTAAACAAATCAGAGAAAATGGCAGCCCAGCAAAAAAAGCTGAAAACGAAACCGCCGGGCAGCCAGAGCCCAAAACCGGAAGAGGGAGCAGATGTCATTAAAATGTTAGCGGATATGCTCAAGCCGGTGATGGAGCAACTCAATGGTATTAACCAGCAATTCACAGTGATGAATAAGAACTTTGCATCTCAGCAGCTCCAGCTGAAAGAAACGGAGAAGAAAGTGGAGCAGGCAACTGAGAAAATTAAAGAGATAGACACCACAAGTAAGAAATTGAAGAAAAGAATGGGAGAAGTTGAAACAAAGCAAAACTTCCAAGAAAGCC
>NW_015164675.1:814869-817546 GCF_001447785.1 Gekko japonicus
TTTTCTTTGTAGTTTTGTAGTTTATTGCAAAAATAAAAATATCCCTTCGGGGATTTTAAAAAAAGAAGAAGAAGAAGAAAATTGTCATTTGAATGATTATGTAAGACCAAGCCATTGATAGATTGGTATGTTTTAACTAAGCCATGGATATGTGCACTCCAGCCTATTAATTGCTCCCTTTACTCCTCTTTTTCATGGGCTCTCATATTTAGTTATTTCCTGTTTAGTCCTCCAAACAAGAAAGCAAGCACAAAACAACCCTTTGTTTGTTCTGGTTTTACAGCAAACTATGTTTGTGCTAAAGGGACTTGAATGATTTTCATGTTCTCTGTCTTTTGTCTTCATTTCTCTTCTCTGCCATGCAAACTGATGGTACAAGCACTATGATATGAGGGGATCATTGCTTTTGTTCTAACTCTGCTCTAGATGTTCATACACGTACCATAAAAAGCAAATATTTCTTAATAGCTTCCTCTCCCATATAGGGCTCACTTCTTGACTACAAATGGCAGTAGGGAATGTATGTTTTTACTCTGGCTCCTTCCTTTCTATTGTGAAGGACATTATGCCTGGCAGTCGCAAGGATCTGGGGTGGGAGGGTGGGGTTTGGAGAATTCATGGCAGAGGAAATGCATCTGGTGACCTCTCTCCCTCCCCCCCTCCTCTCCCTGCTGTCCTTCACCAGAATTCCCTGTTCTGTCCACTGAAAACTTGTGCAACACACATCCTTTCCTTCTCTGTCATCCTCTCTTTTGCTGCTCTGCATTTTCACTTCCAAGATCCCTCAGAGGGGGAGAAGAGGAATGATAGCATGTCATATATAAACACAATAACTATAAATGACTTCGATGCTTGGGAAGCTCACAGAATGTTTCATAGTGGAAGTGCTTGGTTCTAATGCATGCTTATATTTACATTTCTAAATTTAGGAACAAAATACAGATCCTTCCTCACAGTGGATGATTGCTTCGGCATGGGAAAAACAGCTTATAGTGATGGAGATTATTACCACACAGTGCTGTGGATGCAGCAAGCATTGAAACAGCATGACAGCGGTGAAGAGGCCACCATCTCTAAAGTGGAGATTCTAGACTACCTCAGCTATGCAGTATTTCAGCTGGGTGATACACTCCGAGCTATGGAGCTCACCAGGCGTTTGGTTTCCCTTGGTAAGAAGCTTGTGCTTAGGAAAGTTTGCCTCATCTTAGACAAAGCTGTATTCACAGAGAAGCTGAATGAGCTCAACATTCAACCTTGTATAGTACAATAAATATTGAAAGCATGATCCATTTGGAGCACCAGTGCAGTGTGGAGGATTCTGACAGAACTCAGTAAATCCCTTTGATATGTCCTCTGCTTACCTGTGCCCAAATACAGGCACACACATGCTGGGAATTCAGTCAGATGTTAGATAGTATGTGAGGTCTGAGTGCCACACATAGGGATGCCAGCCTCCAGGTGGGAACTGGGGATCCCCCTGGAATTATGTCTTATCTCCAGACTACAGAGATCAGTTCACCTGGAAAAAATGGCTGCTTTGGAGGGTGGATTCTATGGCACTGTACCTCCCTGAGGTCCCTGTCTTCTCTAAATCCCCTGGAGTTCCCTAACCTCTGGCAACCCTACCCCCCCACCCTTGGCCAGTGGCCAGCGGGACCTAGCAACCCTAGCCTCACATATCTCTATTCAGTCTTCCTTTGCTGCTCAGTGCAAGTTACTTGTGTTCAGAACAAAAGTGACTTGTAAGGCTTAAGGAAAGGCAGGAGGCTGGAAGGTTATAGGAGAGGGACACACAGACCTCTCATCCCCCCTAACATCCTGCCCTCCCAGTACCTGACCCATATTATACCTATCCACTATACAAGAGGTTGTGCCCTTAGTTTGGGTCAATGGCTTGTATTCTTGTTAATATATAAAACAAAGATGTCTTACTGTGTAATGCAAAGCCCTGATGCAGTAAGTATAGCTTATACAGTTATGAGGAGGATTTGGACATCCTAACCAAGAGTTTATGAACTTTACAAAAAATGTCAACCTGTAAAAAAAAATTGACACCCAATTTATATGTGCACAAACTAGTATGGAAGCAGCTTTTGTGTGATAGGATCTCAGCATCAGATGAGCATATGTGAGTAATGTGACACTTTGGGTAGGTCTTCTCTTATGAAGTTGGCATTGCTTGGCAATAGAGCCCTGCCTGCACATACTTGGTAACATGTACCTGAAGCATGATTTTTTTGGGGGACAGACATGTGCTTTTTCAACTATCTCACAGGGTTGTTCTGGGACTAAAATGGAGATGGCAAAAACTTTATGTGCCATCCATATATGAGAAAAATGTAACAGATGTGTCTGTGTGAGCTTCTCATATCCCCAACCAGTCCTCCTTTTCCCTTATGTTCTGAGCATGAGTAACTTTCATTAGACACGAAGAGTGGCTCATTGGGCGGAGGGAAAGTATATATCAGCCCTGTGCATATGGTAATGTTACACATCACCCCTAACTTAATTTCAAAGACTTGTTGCTCCTGGAAGGCACAGTGATAATTCTCAATTCACCTTTCTTCCACCATTTCTATAAATGGGTTTCTGAAAACAAAGGTTGTCCAAGTGGGCATTAAAAAAGAGAATCCGGAAAAAGAATTGGTGGGCTATGATGTAAAAGACCCTGCTGTAA
>NW_015164675.1:817596-828078 GCF_001447785.1 Gekko japonicus
TCATATGCAGGCTGATCTTAACTAAATTACTTGGCACTCCTTTCATTATACCAAGTAATTCAGAGTCCTTTTTCTGTTTAAATTCTGGCAGCAGTTTAAATACAGTTCATCTCTTACATTAGAATCATTTTATCCCAGTGTGGAACAATAATTCTTTCCATTTGTGTTGAGAATCAATTACGTCAACCCTGAAGACAGAAAACGGTTTCATTTGTAATGTGGGAAACTACTTGTCAATGTAAATTTTGCAGTGCTGTTGCTAAGATCTGATTAAAGGACTGATGGAGACATATACTTTTTAAAAAATGAGTCCAGGTCTGAAGCCTTTTCTAGAAGTGGTCTTCAGAATGTTCTTAATCATTTTCTCACTTCCCTCTGCCGTGTGTATGGTTGACAAATAGCATTATCTCAGAAAGGGTAAGACTTTTCTTATTCTGTTGCTTGGTTGGAGTGTTCGTTTGGCTAGTACATAACACAAATAGAATACTTATTTTCATCTTTAACTGGTGTTCCTTTTAAGGCAGAAAGGCACCAGTATATACAAGTGAAGCATGGATTGTATTGTTAATACACGCTTTCAGGTAGATTGAAATCTTCCTCCCATTTCTTAACCGTAGCCTCTCAAATAGTTATTTCAACTTATTTCAGACTTGTCTGAGAAGCATAGAAGGAATTCTTACTTGTGCAAAGTAACTGGGGTAATGTCGTAAAATTGGAGGCTCCCTCTGATGAGTTTTCTTGGATACTGTAATTGGACGTCTTTCTTTTATCCTTCTTTCCAACAAAGATCCCAGTCATGAAAGAGCAGGCAGTAACATGCGGTACTTTGAGATGCTGCTGGAAAGAGAAAAAGAGCATCAGGTGTTGAATGAGACTTCAAATGTAACAGAAGCAGCCACACAAAGCGGAGTCTACGAAAGGCCTCAGGACTATCTGCCAGAACGTGATATCTATGAGGCCCTCTGCAGAGGAGAAGGTGTGAAAATGGTGAGGGAGAGAGAAAGATGGGTAAAGATTTTAACTGTTTACTTCAGAAATACATTCCTAGAGGCTATACTGCATTACAGGAACTAGTTGATACGGGGCCTTATGGAAATAAGGCTACACGTAGCTCAGCTTTGCTTCAGCAAAGCTCTATTCAGCAGAACTGTCTTTGTCTGCCTTCCTGCCAGAAATGGTTTGTTTCTAAAATGAGCATCCAGCTTCTAAGCGTACCTGACATATCTCTTACATATATATTCAACATATATCTTAGCATGTGATCAGAAACTGTCACAAAAGTAAACAGCATTATCTGAATAAAGTTTGAGTCCAGTGGCACCTTTAAGAACAACAGAGTTGTCTTCTGGGTGTAAGCTTTCATGCGCATGCACTCTGGTTCTGGTACATCTGAAGAAGTGTGTGTGCACATGCAAGCTTACACCCAGAATAAAACTTTATTGATCTTAAAGGTGCCACTGGACTCAAACTTCGTTCTGCTGCATCAAGACCAACACGGCTACACACCTGAATCTAGCATTGTCTGAAACAGCAGTTACAGCTCACTAAGGAAAAAACATTGCTTAAAAATAAAAACCATAGCCAATTGCTTAACAATTAGAGGCACACTTTAAAACAAAAAACCCAAATTGAACCCTGACCTGGATAGCCCAGGCAAGCTCGATCTCATCGGAAACTAAGCAGGGTAGACTCTGGCAAGTACTTGGATGGGAGACCTCCTTGGAATACCAGCAGTCAAGAGGCAGGGGCAGGCTTTATTCAGCCACCTCTCTGAATATCCTCCAGGCCTCCAGTAGGGGTCAGTCACCAGAGGTCACCATCACTTCCAGGTGCACACACACACACACAATAAAAAACCCCTGAAATTCAGCCAGCAAATGCTTGTAGGATCTGAACAGTTTGTGAAAGCCAGGGAAGGCACTTTCACACCTTGTACTGGGCTGCCATAGGTGGGGGGCCACCCAGAGAAAGGCTATGCTGCCTATTTCTGCATGTAAGCATAGTTTTGTATTCAACATTTTAAAACTGTTGCCTGTTTATCTGGATTTGTTCTCAGACTCCTCGAAGACAAAAGAGGCTGTTCTGTAGGTACCATAATGGAAACAGAAATCCCAACCTGATTATAGCGCCATTTAAAGAAGAGGATGAATGGGACAGTCCACACATTATCAGATACTATGATGTCTTATCAGATGAAGAAATAGAGAAGATTAAAGAGCTCGCAAAACCAAAAGTAAGTGTTCCAGTTCTCAAAAGAGAAGATGCTGTGTTAGGATTTCATTTGGTTATTGGGATATGTTAATTTATGAAAATAGTGAATTCGGTGTTTGTGTATGCAAGGGCCAACCAAGCTAGCTCTGACTGCAACAATATATATGGAGACAATCCATCCAAAAACGTTTAAGTTGGGAATAGTTGAGTCATAGCGTTTAAAACAGGCTTCTGTGGTCATGAGCCCACTTTCAAAACTCAGCCCAGGATCTCCAGACTATACCAGGACTCCGCTCTCCCAGAGCCATTGGCAACATTGTTTGCCAGTGAAGTGTTCATGCTAGATGTGCACTTTTTCCTTCTCGTCCTCCTCCTTTAACTCCATCCTCATTTTTTGTTTCCGTGGAACTCTGTGTTTTGGATCCACACCACAAGTTCTGTATCAGCCTCAGTGCTGCCATCTATCATGAGGAACTGTGGTTTCAGCTGCAATCCTAGATACACTTACTTTAGAATGTCACAGTGGCTGTAGGCACACTGACTTTCAAATAAACATAGACAGTAGCAGAAAACATCTCTGCTAGACATCAGTCTCAAATTTCCTTCTTAAAACTACGCAAAGTAATGCAAGGTCTTAGACCAATGGTGAATATGTTAATGTTTTATTCATTATAATTTGCACAGCATAGGAAGAAATGAAAATATTTTTGGGGACTATGTTATCATGAACCTTTTCATTTTTACCTTTTTTCCCCTTTCTCCCCAGTCATTCTTGTAAAATAACTTTATTACAACTACAGTGCTTATATACTTTGTCTACTGAGCTCACTGGCATACAGTTTTTAAAGGCCACTGATTTTGTAGCAGAACCTGAATTCACATGCATTCAAACTGCTCATGAGCCTCTTTGGCTTCACGTTAGCTGCCCTGTGCTGTACCTGGATGATGCTCTTTAGCAGGGCTTTTTTTGTAGAAAAAGTCCAGCAGGAACTCATTAGCATAATAGGCCACACCCAGCAGCAGAAACCTATTAGCATATTAGGCCAAACCCCTGACTGTACCACTCATTAGCATATTAGGCCGCATTCCCATGTTACCAGAAGTGTGGTCATCCAGCCACACCCACCTTTTGCTTCTTATTGTGTTTACCTTGTTTGTTGTAAAAACCCAGGGCAGGAACTCCTTTGCATGTTAGGCCACACGCCGCTAATGTAGCCAGTTCTAATGAGTTTCTACTGCTGGGTGTGGTCTGTTATGCTAATGAGTTCCTGCTGGGTGTGGCCAACTTGGGAGTCAGCCGGAACTCCGTTCCTGTGCGTTCCTGCCCAAAAATAGCCCTGCTCTTTAGCTTTATCTCTTACTGCAAATGTGATGGCATGGACTGCAGTGTTCATGGAGCTTACAAACAAAGAAATATGGTACTCCAGGTTCAGTAGAATTCCTCTGCATTTAGCACTGAATGAATGATGGAAAAAAATGTTGGGAATGGAAAGGAAACCTTTTAAAGAACACGGTTCAGGATATTTATGAAGTCATAGCTCTTTGTCGGCCAGTTCCTTAACTGAATTTTTTTCTGTTTGCCTCATGACTTTCACCCTTATTAATTCGGACATTTTTTTCTGATGCTTTATAATTACCTCATACTTTTAAAAAGCTGTGCTTGGTTTTCAGACTGTTTTGGACAATATATGAAAAGCAGCAGCGTGCTACCTGTCAGTTCATGTATTCAAATGGAGTGCTTTGTGCAGTTAAGTGTGTGTGTGTGAGAGAGTAGGGGTTATCACATCTATCCCCAAAGGGTGGTGTTTTAACCTGATATGAAGTTATATAGTTTTGAAATGAAGGCATACTTGAGTTTGCTAAGAGATGCTTTTTAGAGACAGAGCATTGAAAAAGTGTACAACAGGTCTGAAAATATCTGTATTTTGGACACAGTTCCTTCAGAGTTTGATGTAAAGCAAGCAAAAGAATTATGCTATGTCAACTTCTCTTGACTGAACAACAAAAAAAAAATACTTTGAAACAATGGTGATACAGCCCCAGTCAGGAAAAACACTAAATTCAAGGAAACATTTGCTTACAAGGTATTGTTTTACTAAGAGGAAGATTCATAATGAAATAAATTTTGCTGTGTGGATGTGAATTGCATCAGCTCTATAAAACATGTTGTCTCTCTGTCAAAGAAATAAGTGATTTTGGATTGGGAAAGAATTTTATTTTCCAGGCATCATGTGCAGTCTTCCATCTTTGCCAGCTCTAACATGCACTAGACTGTAGGCTGGGATTGTTGTCACAGTAACATTCAGTCAAAAATAATACCAATTAATATGCCAGTGCATTTTAATTTCTTATTTGTTTAGGGCAACTGTTGCCCACAGAAAAATGAACCATATGGTGAGGTTAAGACAATTGCAGGCTTAATGAGAAGTTCAGAATGCTAAATTATATCACTGCAAGCAATATATAATGAAAGTTTTCCACAGAGTAATTTTCCAGCTGTGATTTGTAGAGTAAGCGCCTGCAACAGAATAGCAGATGAGACAGAATTCTGGACCCTCATCATGCCAAAAGCTGCATGACAAGACAAGAAAATTAATAATAGGATTAAGAGGCAGAAGAGAGAATATGGAGAAAAATAGTATCAAAACATCAGATGAAAAAAAGGGGAGAATGAACACCTGGATTTTTTTTTTTTAAAAAAAAATATATTATCGCTTACATAAGTAGGGTTGCCAACCTCCAGGTGGTGCCTGCAGATTTGCTGTTACAGTTGATCTCCAGGCAACCAAGATCAATTCCCCTGGAGAAAATGGGTGATTTGAAGAGTGGACTCTGTGGCATTATCGCCTGCTGATGTCCCTCCCATCTCCAAACCCCACCCTGCCCAGGCTTCACTCCTCTAAATATCCAGGTATTTCCCAACCCAGAGCTGCCAACCCCATATATGTGGGAATTCTCTGGCCAGCAAGCACACTGTCCCACAAAATGGCATGCTTCTAAGTGTCGTACTGATGACCATTCCCTCCATGCATTCCTCTTTCTCTGGCTTAAGTATTGGGGCAATTGGACCCAGAGACTGACAGTCAGAGATTCTAAGTAAATTCTAACCTCTGTTTTACTAGGGGAACAGCTCTCCCAGAGACACTCACTGGACTGTGGTGTGCCTT
The DNA here is from genome assembly GCF_001447785.1 of Gekko japonicus. Lineage (NCBI taxonomy): Eukaryota > Metazoa > Chordata > Lepidosauria > Squamata > Gekkonidae > Gekko > Gekko japonicus. Next base: position 822,975 of record NW_015164675.1, read on the forward strand.
AAGGGACAGTGCTGTCCCCGATGCTCTTCAACATCTATATGCACCCCTTGCCCAGATTGCCCGGAGGCATGGGCTGGGTTGTCACCAGTATGCAGATGACACCCAGCTCTATCTGTTGTTGGGCAGCCAGTCTGACTCTATACCAGAAGATCTGGACCGGGCGTTACAAGCGTGGCTAGTTGGCTTAGACTGAGCTGACTGAAACTGAAACTAAAACTGACGAAGATGGAGGTCCTGTGTCTGAGTCGAAGTGGGCCAGGGTTAGGGATCGCACTCCTGACCTTCAATGGGGCACCATTGGTGCCAGCACCGGAGGTTAGGAGTTTGGGAGTGCTCCTGGACGCCACCTTAACTATGGAGGGCCAGGTAGCAGCCACTGCCAAAGCAGCTTTTTACCATCTTTGGCTAATCAGGCAGTTGGTTCCCTTCCTCAAACACAATGACCTGGCGACAGTGATCCACGCGATGGTCACCTCGAGATTAGACTACTGTAATGCTCTCTACATGGGGCTTCCCTTGTCTCAAATCCTGACGCTGCAGCTAGTGCAAACTGTTGCAGCCAGGCTCATGATGGGGCTCTCTAGGCAGGAGCACATACAGCCTGTGCTGAAGGCACTGCACTGGCTGCCGATAGCATACCGGATTCATTTCAAGGTGCTGGTTTTTACCTTTAAAGCCCTACATGGTCAGGGACCTCCATACCTAAGTCACGGCCTACATGGTCAGGGACCTACATACCTAAGTCACCGCCTTCCCCGTATGTTCCCCGGAGAGCACTGCGATCAGGGGCCGAGAATCGGCTGGGCCTCCTGGGGCTTAAGGAAGTTAGGCTGTTAACGATCAGAGCCCCGGGGCCTTTTCGGTGGTGGCCCCATCCTGATGGAATGAGCTCCCAGAGGAGATCAGGGCCCTGCGGGATCTGCTGCAGTTCCACAGGGCCTGTAAAACTGAGCTCTTCTACCAGGCGTTTGGGATCCACCACCACCAATGAAGAACATTGGTCAGCGCAAGGGAGAGGGCCTGGACTCTGGAAACCACCATCAACAGCCTAAGAGAACAACGAACCTGTAAGGACACCTAGATGAATAACAAGAGCCAACTGCAACTGAGAACTTTGTATATTGGCTGCTACCATGAGATGAACTAGCATTTTATTATGATTTTATAATTGTTTCAATCTCAACTTGTTTTTAATGTAATTATTTGTCTTGATGTAAGCCACCCTAAGCCGGCCCCGGCCAGGAGGGCAGGATAAAAATCTGAATAATAAATAAATAAATGGGTGTGTCAGAAACACCAGTGATCCTTTCCCCCCAGTTCTCCTAGGATAATGAATCGTTCTGACCCAAATCAATCTACACAAATCTTGCAGCTCTTTTAAGCATTTCTACTCATGCGCTACTTGACTGCACTAAGAGAGGTTTTTAAAGGAGCCTCTACAAATCAGAAACTGATAGGATGACTGTATGGATGTGGCAGTGTAGATATAGGAGTTGATATGATTAATTCATGCTTACAGCAACTTTACAGGGAAGGTTTGCTATATACTGGAGAATAAACTGAGACAAAATGCAGCTTCAAAAGGCAGCTGAATTTCATTATCTGAAGCCAACATAATGTGTTTCAGAAGTCTGTGACTGCAGTTTTTATAGTTCTTCTGCCAGACTGCTACATTTCCCCCCTGGGCAGATAGATTTTGCTCCTCTGGCCATTGTGCCTGTCTATGCCTAGTTTTATAAGAAATCTTATATTTAAATAAGAAGAGAAGGGAATGTATCAGTTCCTTGAGTTATATTCCTCACACATGTCGATTGGGAACATGAGCAAGTGCATACATTTGAATTTGGCCTGAAACATTGTACAAAACTCAAATGCATTTTCATTTGATAGAATTTGTTCCAATAAATAATAGTAGAATAATAATAATAGAATTTGTTCCAATAAAACAGATCCCCCCCACGATTAATATTATGGCACCCCTCTATAGAAACATAGAGTTGGAAGGGACCTCCAGGGTCATTTAGTCCAACCCCCTTCACAATGCAGGAAATTCACAAATACCTCCCCCTCCACACACCCAGTGACTGCTGTTTCATGTCCAAATGATTAATATTTTATGTATAAACATTGTCAAAATATTTTTGGAATAATATCCTGAACATTTCTCTTGGGAATTTGAAGTATACTAGCTCTTCTGGATGAACCCAGAGAGGAAGTCCTACAGCATCTGGAGTACCACTACAGAACATGCAAGTGCCTGGAAAAAGAGGCACAGGGGTTTGATACAATTTCACTGTACTACCCATGCTTATCTTGTTTCAGATCTTGTTCAAACCAGAAGTAGTCAGCATGGGGAACTGGCACAGGCACAGTGTGTGTTGCCATGTATTGTGTGTGCTAATTCACTGTGTGCTTTTAAATTGTTCCAGATCTGTCATGGTAAAAAACGAGAACATCCTAACATACAAATGTTTCCTACTTACCACTCATGTTGCATGGCACCACAGCAAGATGATTTTAGAAAATTTCAAGACAGCTGAAAATTCAAGAAACTTGTAGGGGTTTTTTTGTTTGTTTGTTTTAGAATCTGGTTCTCAGGTGATATGATTTATATAGATCTTTTTTTTAAATATATTTTAATTGAAATCCAAAAATAATACAAACTACAAACTAAAACCACCATTCTAACAGTAACTGGTAAGTTAGCTCAAGATAAATAATACATCACCATTACAAAGGGATCGCTATCAACCGACAGATTGCAACCGTTATAAAAGAGAGGAATCATGTTTTACCACAAATTTAAACTATTAATTATATCAGGCATGACATCCTGATGTACCAAATATTCAAGCAAAGGAAGCCAAATAATAGCAAAATTAACAGAACATTTACAACAGTTTGCTTCATTAATTCTATCTGTAATTCTAGACATTATATAAAGTTTCCATAGCTTGGTGTGCCAGTGTTGTCTCTTGGGGCCTACAGTGTTCTTCCAAGAATAAGCCACTACGTTTTTAGCTGCTGATAACAATAAAGATATACGCTTAACAGTATCAGAAGTAGAGATGTGAAGGCCCGGAAAAATTCGGAAAAAAAACGTTTTTTCCCCGTTTTTTTCCCTGAAGCTTTTTTGTTTTTTTCCGAAAAATTGGAAAAATTGAAAAAAGAAAAGAAAAGAAATTGATTATGGAATGTTTTATTTTAACATGATAAATAAAATATTTTAAGACAAGGTGTTCAAATATTTTCCAAATCATTTCTAAAATATATAATGGTATCAGATTGATCTAATTTCTGTGCACTGAGGACAAGCAAGTCCTAGGTTACAAACTGAACTCTCCAATGCAAGAACAAGATGCATTTCTTCCTTTAGGAGGTGCGATTGTCAGAAGAAAATAAAAAGGTTTCAGTTTTGTTTTTGCATGTGGGTGGGTATTCTGTTTGTAATAATTGTTTGGGTACACTATATTTTTAATATGCTAGTTGTGATAATTTCATGCCAAGTAAAAATGTCCATAGTCATTTTTTATGTTCCTAAAGTAACAGAATGACTTTCAATCTAGAAAAGACAAAAGAAATGCTAATGTAGCATTTTTTTCAATTTTTCCGAAAATTTCCGTTTTCCCCCGAAAACCCCCAGAAAAAAAGGGTTTTTTCCGAGCTTCAAAATTTCCGGAAATTTTACATCTCTAATCAGAAGACTGAACATTAACTTGCCATCTGTTCAAAAAAATGTGTTCAACATTACACTGTACCTCATAACCAGTTATAAGCTATTTGTTGCAAGATATCCTTCCAAAAAGTTTGCAGTTTCGGGTACTCTAGCCAACAATGCATATAATGACCCAGATTACCACACTTCCTCCAACAAAGAGGAGAGGCCGAAGGCATGATCTGTGCCAGCATTTGTGGAGTTAAATACCCAAAATTGAGGATTTTAAAAGTCTGCATACTAATTTCTATTATGTTAGTACTAAAGGAAAAAGACTTCCAAATCTGCTACCATTCCTCCGCATTCAAAGTAATGTTACAGATAGAGGGTCATTTTTTCTGAGAAGAAAGTAGAATAGAGGAGCTGTGGTCCTTTAATAACTTATATGGTTTGGCTTTTATATAGATCTTTTGATGGAACCTCAGTTCTGATGAGATAAATTATGTTTGCCCCTACCATGAAATATGCTTTTCCACTTTGTGCAGAATAAATTTCTAGCTGCTTCATGACATCACTGTGTAGCATATGTTTGAAAATGGAGATCAGAATGCGACACCTCGCTTTGTAACATTTTCAGTAATACTTCGATTATTAAATGTTGATATTTCTTTTTCTACAGCTGGCAAGAGCTACAGTACGTGATCCCAAAACTGGTGTGCTAACTACTGCCAGCTACAGGGTGTCTAAAAGGTAAGGTGTCTAGGAATAAAAACTGTTTTATACATAATTTCCAGAAGCCTTGTTAGACTAAAAGCTTTATTCGCAAATTCTCTGTTTTTATATTTTGCAATTTAAAAATTGCTTGAAATAAGCAACATTAAAAAAGGAGCACTTATAAAAAATTTAAAACTCAGCAAAAGGACTCAGGAATAGTATAAAGTGTTCTCAATTTGTGCTTTACTGGAGATGGTTTTCTAATTCCTGGATGAAACTTTCCTTATTTGCAAGTTCATGGCTGGAGGAAGATGATGATCCTGTTGTTGCCAAGGTGAATAATCGAATGGAATACATCACAGGGTTAACTGCGAAAACAGCTGAATTATTGCAGGTCAGTGTAGAAGAACAGTACCAGAAGTACAATCTGGGTTATTTCATATTTGTGTCCTGTCCTGTTGAGTCTGTTCCTGGTTTCAGTTTTCTTCTGGTATAAATGAGTGGACAACTTGGTATGGAAAACTGTAAGTGCTTCCTTATTACATATCTCTGTCTGTGGAGCAAATTTTTGGGAAGCTTGTTGAACATATAAAATATAAGAATGTCAAAGAGAAGAAAATCTATTGATATACAGCTCATTTGGGCAGCCCTAAGGGAGCATTCAGATATTGCAATGTAACTCTGTGACAGACACAAATACGTCTTCTTTTACTGTGCTCAGACATTTCCTTACTC
>NW_015164675.1:828133-850466 GCF_001447785.1 Gekko japonicus
TCTGGGGCACAGTGCATAATTGGGAACTTCTGGTATGCTGACAGGTAGAGGTCATGTCTTCTCGCATTGCTGCTGTTGAAATCCACCCAGGACAAAAATGTGCTGAAGTTGGTTTCACTTGGTTTAGTTGAGGGTGGTTTTTTTAATCTACAGAACAAATATTCTACTCACATATATTGAAACATTCTCATTTTCTCAACACTTTAGGTTGCTAATTATGGCATGGGAGGACAATATGAGCCACATTTTGACTTTTCAAGGGTAAGTGCCTCAGTATCAAACTGGTTTTGCATTTCTGTAGGTGAATGGTGACAATATTATGCGTTATGGTCAAATGTCAGCATTATGCCAATTGCAAGTTTTGTTTAGGAAGTTTCCACTGAAACATAATGGCATTGGTTGTTGGTGGCACTGAATGCATGTCTTTTGAAAGACCACACATTAGCAATAGCTGTCATATTGCAATGCTCCTCAGAGGTTCTTTCTAAAGTACTTACCTTTATCATTCTTCCAATTATTTGGAGTGCTCTGACTATTCTGACGAGTGACAAAGTATCACTGTTAAGAAATACCAATGGCAATGGGTGTGTTGATTCTCTCAGAACATACAGTCCTTCTAAGGTTACCAGAACAGGTTGGCTGCCATCAACACATCTCTGCAACACATCTCTCCCAATAGTAGTCATAGAAATGTTGTGTTATGACATCATAGCACTCAAAGGTTTTCTATCCCCTACAAATGGTAGCTGATGAAGTGGAGTGAACACAAAGAAATCCAGAGTGTGATGATATCACCTAGGTAGAAATGGGTTGTGACAGTCTTGTGTCTCTTGTAATGTGTAGTTTGAGATCAGATGTCGTTCAAGGCCCTTACTGCACAAGAGCTTTTTGACTCAAGTGGGACCACTTTGCAGCTCCAAGGTGAAATGATCTAGATGACTTTACATGGAAGACATGGGAACTGTGGGTACTGTTGTGGTAAGGTAAAGGTAAAGGTTCCCTTGCTCGAAAGCCAGTCGAATCCGACTCTAGGGTTGCGGTGCTCATCTCCGTTTCAAAGCCGAAGAGCCAGCGCTGTCCGAAGATGTTTCTGTGGTCATGTGGTCAGCATGACTAAACACCAAGGCGCACGGAACGCTGTTACCTTCCCACCTAAGTGGTACCTATTTATCTACTTGCAATTTCTTGCTTTCGAACTGCTAGGTTGGCAGGAGCTGGAACTAGAGATGGGAGCTCACGCCATCATGCGGCACCCGGGTCTCGAACTGCTGAACTACTGACCTTCCACAGCCTGCAGTTCAGCGTCTTAACCACTTGAGCCACCGCAGCTCCTACTGTTGTGGTACACCAGCTTTTTAAGCAGTAGATCAGTAAAATGCAGGCTTATGTCCAGTTCCCCCAAATCTGCCCAAAGTAGCTAACTATAAAAATAAAACAAATAATACAATATAACATTAAAAATAACTACTAAAATATTTAAAATATCAGCAACAAAGTCAATCTTTATTATCTAGTAAAACCAATAGTATAAATGTGCTATAAAAACAGGGCACAATAGCAACTAGCATAACAGGCAGGTAGAAAATGGAGCAAGGAGATAAAATTAATTTGACTAAACAAAAACATTTTGGTCTGACACCTAATAGCCAGTAATTGTAGGTACCAGCCAACTTCCAGGGTTGGAGACATTCCATAGGTGAGGCTCCATTACTGAGTATGCCCCATCCTTAGTTGGTACCCACCTTTTATAGGCAGGGGTACAAGAAACAGGGCTTGAGATGAGGCTCTTAACTGGCCTATCTGAATATCTGTATCCATACATCTGGAAATCATGGCTGAAGGACACTTACTACCTTCGTCTTTAACATACTAATGGATAACACAAGTGTACCTGTTGCAAGGAACAGCAGTGCAGTCGTAAACAGTGTTACACCCTTCTAAGACCATTCACTTCAAGGGATTTAGAAGGGTGTTTAAGATTGCACTGCCAGACTCTTATATTTTAATTTTCTAAGGCAATCTTGCAACATTCTTCCTTTCAAAAGCAGTCATAACAGTCCAAGCTTTTGCATTTATTGCTGTTCAGATACCATTTGTATGGTTTTATGATCATGGTAGCTCACTCAAAATGAGTGGGAGTCTTAGCTAGTACTGGGGGGGGGAGAATCAAAACAGCTGAAGCAAATCTTATTTGTGTTATCCAACATTTCTGAGCTAACCCTCCAACATTAGCACCACCTTTTCTTATTTTTTGTTGTTGCTGCCGCTGTGTTGGCCTTATTCAGACATCGCTTTCCGTTCCCCTTTTCCTGGACTCCTTCATGGAGCAAGATCGTACCTTCCTTTACAAGCAGAAGGTAGAGGATAGTATCATCCAAACAGGGCAATTGTATTTTGAAACAAATCAGCATGCATTTAAAGCTGTTGTATTCAAAAAGATTAACATCACGAAGTCAGGATTCAAAAACAAGCAGCACGATCCACCCTCTTAGTCTGGGGAAGCGTTGCAGTTGGAATCTAGCTGATGGTTAACTGCCAAGGTTAAAGGAAGTCAACAAGTTGGATTTATTATAGATTTGGATGGGTCCTCCAGGCTCTGTATGCAGCACAGATTAAAACTGGAAGTACTGTAAACTGTTGCTTTGCAGTAATTAAAAGTTCCACAGCAGTTCTTCAGCAGTTTGCTTGAATTGCTTTTTTGGGAAGTTGGGTTGTTTTAATATCTGGTCTTCTAAAGCTGGGGTATACAACACATGTCCTTCTTTAGGCCATTATACATTTTTACAAAAACAAGAGGGCCACATCACTATGTTAACTACAGAAAAGAATTTGATTTCAATTTAAACTTAGCATTTTTAACTTGTCCTCTGTTAAGTCTCTTTTCACTGTGCATTCCACAGGGAACTCAGTCTTCCCTGTCTGCACTGCTGCAGGTTTCTCTGGGGGGTGTTACTAACCTTTCTGTAATTTGTCCCTATTCTCTGTGGTGCTTTCTGCCCCATCCCGCCCCTACATCCCTCAAGCTTGCTTTTTTCTTGACTTCTGATTTCTCTGCAGTCCCATTTTGCAAAGAACTCCTCTGTTTCTCTATGTGCACCCCCCAGAGAAACCTGCAGCAGTGTACCATTCAGCAGTGTACCATGCAGCAGTGTACCAAACCTGCAGTGTACCAGTGTACTTCTTGTACCATTACAGGCATCTCTGTTCCTCATTTCTATTCTCTCACTTTTTCTTTTGTTTGTATTTTTCACTTATTTTCACTTTCCCCCCCTCCCATAGGTCCCTCTGCACCACAGTTCTCCATTTCTTAAGTCTCCTTGCATCCCCTTTTCTGTCTGTACACCATAGTTCTCTGTGTATCTCATCATGTACTTCCCTTTTAGTTTCCATATCTCTGTCACTCTCTTCTCCCCTCCTTATCTCCTAAAAACCTATAATCCAGCCTGCCAGAAAGTTACAGTCAAGGCCTGAGAATTTAATTTACAATATTTTGCTTTCACCCCCTCTTTGCCCAATCCAACTGTGAAATACTTCATTGATTGCTGTTTATTAACAACACATCTTTTTCTTAGCATCTCCTGACTGAAATTTGTATATATTTTAAATTAAGTTTTATTGTAGAATTTTTTAAACAAACAAAAGTACAGAAAAAAGGGGAAAGAAAAGAAAAAAAGAAGTTGAAAAGGCAATATCAATGAAACTTTCATATTTCTCAAGGGCAAAGACAGATACAATTACAAAATTAAAAAAAACCCTTTTAATTGAATTTTTAGAGGACATACAAACAGTATATTTTAAAGGGTATGAACAGAACATTTTATAGACAAGTAACAATTACATCAAAATCCTTAAGATACATCATATACCAAATATTATAAACAAGTCCAAGGGGTATAAATGTCATACAGTATACAACAAAAAATGAGTTATCAGCCTCTTACAAATGTATAGGCCAAGATACTATGTCATCTGCTGTGTATTCCAAGAATGGAATCCATTTTTCCATTAAATTGGGAAAACCTGAATGCATGTCCAAGTGGGATGTTGAATCTGCAATCTTATCCATCTGGAATATTTCCCGTATTTTAAAATACCACTCTTCAATAGATGGCAGATTTGGATTTTTCCATTTGGTTGCAATTAACCATTTTGCCGCCATTAAAATAATCATAACTAGTTCGTGTCTAATTCTAGGGATCTCTGGAATGTCCCATAAATTGATTAAAATGAGTTCAGGCTTTTTGGGAATCTGGTATCCATTGATTAGCTTGATTTGGGAGATGACACTGTCCCAAAACTGATCGACAAATTTACACTGCCACCAACAATGTACTAATGTTCCTAGCTCACCACAACCTTTCCAGCATTTGGGAGAGATTTAAGCAATGGTAAATCATTTTATAAAAGTTCTCTTTAAAGTTAAACCTTAGCGTAAATTTAAGCCCCTTCAATCACATTCTTTCCCATTGTTCCATTTGTATATTATATCCAAAATTCTTAGCCCATATTGTCATACATTCTTTCACCTGTTCTTCCTTTGTTTCATATTTCAGCAAAAGTTTATATATTTTAGCAATAATGTGTTCATCATTTGTACATAATTCCATTTCAAATCAGGGGTCGTTTCGTAGAAAAAGAGCTAGGGGGACTCATTAGCATATGCCACACACCCTGACATCACCGGAAGTGTGTCATAAGGCCACACACACCACCCCCAACAGTCCCGGCCGCCGCCGGCCTTGCAGCTCCACTGCCGAGCCCCATGAGGGGCCCGGCGGTGGACTTGCAAGGCTGGCGGGAGTGCAAGGAAGCCCCGCGAAGGCCCTCCCTGGCCCCAGGTAGGCAGGGGTGGGGAGAGGCAGGGAGGAAGCAACTTACCCTCCCTCTTCTCCTGCCTCCTCCTGGCTGAATGAGGGCCGGAAGCGGGGCGTCTGGAAGCAGGGGGCGGGGCTTCGTCATGTGCCCTGCCCCCTGTACCACACCCGGGGGAACTGCGATCCCCCGCAATCCCCCCCGAAATGACCTCTGTTTCAAATACATTCTTGGTTTTGTTGAACACAAACACTCATATCTAATTTAAAACTTTCTGTGCATAAAAAACCATTGACAGTTGTATCCTTCTCTTAATAAGTCCTCTCTTGATTTCATTTTACACTGTCCCTGAGAGAAGTCCGGTATATTACATAACCATTTATGTTTGATTAACATTTCACATCTATAAAATGCTTCTTGTGTTGAAAGCCACAAAGATGTTTTTGGACATAACCTAGATTTAAACTTATTCCGTATCCTTAAGATCGCATGGCTAATGTAGTGGTTTTTAAAGTTCTCATTGATGTTAGTTTTTTATACCACAAATAACCATGCCACCCAAATCTCAAATCATGACCTTGTGATTCTAATAACCTTCGCCATCTCAACAACAACCAATCTTTCATCCAAACTAAGCAACAGGCAGCAAAGTATAATTTCAGATCAGGTAAACCCACTCCTCCTCTTTCTTTTACATCTTGTAAAAGCTTATATTTAATTTGTGGTTTTATTTCCATTGCCAAACAAATTTCGAAATATCTTTCTGGCATTGTTTAAATGGTACATCAGATGTCAGTACTGGTATAGTCTGAAACAGAAATAACATTCTGGGTAAAACATTCATTTTAATCACAGATATTCTTTCCAACAGAGACAGTTGCAGTTTCTCCCATCTTAAGAAGCCTTTTTTAAACTTCATTCCATGTCTTTACATAATTATTTTGAAATAACATATAGTTCATATTGGCCAACATAATGCCCAGATATTTCTCTTTTTTCAATCAGAAAATGAGTTTTATTCATCAATTCTGTTTGCTCTTGTATTTTCATATTTTAGTAAATATTTTTGTTTTTTGTTTATTAATTTTAAACCCCACTAATGCACCAGATTCTTCCAGTTTAGACATTAGTGCTTTTTTACTTTTAAAGGGTCTTCTAAAGTTAACACCAAGTCATCTGTGAAAGCCCTTAACTTATATGTCTCTTTTTAAATCTTAACCACTCCAGTCTTCTCATCCTTATACCTCTATTCAGAATTTCAAGAGCTAAAATAAACAAAAGAGGTAACAGTGGACAACCTTGTCTTGTTTCACTTTGAATCTCACATTTTAGGTCTACACTTACAGTTTGAGCTGTCTGTGAAGTATAAATTGACTTCACCCATTTTATGAAATTATCTCCAAGACCTATTTCTTCTAAAATCTTAAACAGAAAAGTCCATTGCAGGTTGTCAAATGCTTTCTCTGCATCTAGAAAAATCAACACTGCTTATTTTTCATTGTGTTTCTCTAAGTACTCCAAGATGTCAAGAACCCTTCTAATATTATCTTTTAACTGTCGTTTAGGTTAAAAAAAAGACACACATGAATAAATTCTTGTAAGAATCTTTTCAATCTTTGTACTAAAATCACTGTAAACAACTTATAGCCATTATTCAGTAATAATATGAGTCTATAATTCTTTGTCAAGATCTTGTGCCTCTTTCGATATCAGAGTTATATTAGCCTCTTTTCTTGTCTCTGGCATCTTTCCAGTCTGCAGAATAGAATTCACTATAATCTGTAACATTGCAGAGGTTCATCTTCAAAGCATTTATAGTACAATCCCAGCAAACCATCTGGACCTGGCACTTTTCCCGGTTTAACTTTCTTTATTGGTTCCACCACTTCTCTTATTGTTATAGGGCTGTTCATAATGCATCGTTGTTCTTCAGTAATTTTAAGTAAATTTTGTTTTCCAAGATATTCCACGATTTTTTACAGTGGTACCTTGTGCTCTTTATATAGATTGGAATAATAATTGTATATTATTTTTGGAATAGCCACATTATCCATAAATACCTTATCACCTTCTTGTAATTTTAATATCATTTTCCTTTCTATTCTCATTTTACAAGCCAGCCATCTTCCTCGTTTATTTGCATGTTCAAAATTGCTTTGTTTTACAAAATTCAATTTTAACTCTATTTGTCTTACTGTTAACATGGAAAGCTATTGTTGTAAAATTTTTATTTGTTGAGAAATATTGGTATTTCCCGGGGAATTTTTAAATTCATCTTTTTTTCTTTTAATTGCATCTAAAACTTTCTGAAATTTCTCTTGCCTTTTTCTTAAGTTCAGCATTATGTTATATAAAATAGGTTTTCATAAAAGCTTTACTAGCATCCCAAACCATTTTTATGTCCGCGTCTTTTAACATTCAAAAAATTATTTTTAGCTTTTTTACAATCCTTCAAAATTATTTCTTTTTGTAACAGGGCCTCATTTAATCTCCATCTAAATATGCTAGATCTTCTTTTAAGCACCAGATTTACCAGGTTGTGATCAGAAAATGTCTTTGGTAAAATATCTACTTTGGCCACATTAGTGACTAGATCTCTAGAGATCTGAAACATGTCTATCCTTGAACATCTGTGTCGTTCTGAAAGATACATACATTCTTTTGAAGTACCATTTATCTGTCTCCAAATATCCACTAAGCCCAGGTTTTCTATCAAATTGAAGAACACTTGGGGAAGTTTTCTTGTGTTTAATATTTTTTTGAGAAAGTCTGTCAATTTTTTGTGAAACCACTCTCTTCCAGTCACCAATCAAAATCCAGCTATTGTAAGATAAATTTAAAAGTCTATTGATCAGATGCTTATAAAATGACCCTTTGTCCTCATTGGGGGTGTAAATTCCCAACACCAACATCTTAGTTCCAGATACAGTGATTTCAACCTCCACATATCTACCATGGTCATCTGCAAATGCCAGTTCTGGTTTTAAATAAGGTCTAATGTACAATACCACCACATTTTTCAATACTTGCAGAAATAAATTCTTCTTCAAGAGTTTTATTAATCTAGAACTTTGTGTCCTTTCCCCCCTAATATGTGTCTCTTGTAAACAAATAATATCATGCTTTGACTTCTTTAGATAATAAAATATTTTTCCTTTGTTGGGGAGCATTAGTTCTATTTATATCCTACATTAGGTATTTGTAATCCATAGTTAGATCCCAGGAATGGAAGAGTCCAAACTTGCACCCTCTGAGTCAAGATCATCTTTCTCCATCCCCTGCTGAATCTGTTGTGGGCCTTGTGAAGTTTGTTCTGAGGTCTCTCTTTCCTCCCACTCTTTTTTTTATCTCTCCCAAAAATCTCCCACCTTTTGAACAGAGTTCAATCTGAATCTCTGTTGTTGAAAAGAGAAAATTGCACTCTCTAATTTATCCCCCCAAAATCATTTTTCCCCCCTCAATTTTTTGGTGAGAAAGGCATAGTCTTTTCTCTTACGTAAGATCCTGATCAGAATTTCTTTCAGAACAATAATATCCATATTATCCATCCTGAGTCTTGTTTTAGAATATTGTTGTAAAACCTGGTGCATTGTTTTTTTTGTTTCTTAACAAAATGACCAAAGTACTTTTCTTAATGTGGCAGATCTCGAGTTTATTCTGTAGACCTTAACAATTTTAGAATCCGTATCATCTTTATCTATTTCCAGAAAGTCTGCCAAAGTTTCAACAACCTTTTCTCTGATATTCTCATGAGTCTCAGAGATTTCAGGAACAGCACGGAGTCTTAGGCAATATTCCTTCTCTTTCAATTCTAGCAAAGCTGAGTCGTCTTGCTCTCTCTCCTTCTCTATTTAAAGCTTCTGTTTTACACTCCAGAGATTCTGCTTCCTCATTAATATGTTGACCATCCCCTAAAATTTTTGATAGAATTTTCACATTTCTTAACTTCCTCTGTAATTTCTGTTTTCATATTGACCACCCTTTCATCCATTTTCTCAAATTTTATGTCATTTTTTCCCAAATTGATCAAATACTTTCTGTAAAAATTCAGGTGTAATAGCTTTTTCAGGGGTGTGTGACTCTAGGGAACCAGTATGTTTTCGCGTGCTAGTCATATTTAAACTATATGGCCAACCTTTAGTAAAGTAAAGGTAAAGGTTCCCCTTGCTCAAAAGTCGATTCCGACTCTAGGGTTGCGGTGCTCATCTCCGTTTCAAAGCCAAAGAGACAGCGCTGTCCGAAGACATTTCCGTGGTCATGTGGCGCACGGAACACTGTTTCCTTCCCACCGCAGTGGTACCTCTTTATCTACTTACAATTTCTTGCTTTTGAACTGCTAGGTTGTCAGGTGCTGGAACTAGAGATGGGAGCTGGAACTAGAGATGGGAATTCCATCATGCGGCACCCGGGTCTCGAACTGCTGAACTACTGACCTTCCACAGCCTGCAGTTCGGCATCTTAACCACTTGAGCCACCGCAGCTCCAGTCAACCTTTAGATATAGGCAAAATGCAAAATTGTACTTAATTGCAATATTTATACTGACCAGTAGATGTCTCCCCTACATAATACATAGGCAAACAAACAGGCAATCTGTCCCATTACAAAAATTTCAATATCTCATCTCCATGGTGACTATGTCTCACATTTCAGTTTAATTTACTTGAATTATTCTTTCCCACAGTTTCCCTCTGAAAGGGACCCAGATTGCCCCTTGCACTTAGCACCAATTGTAGTATTTGGGAAGATGGTTAAAATTCTCCAGCTGAGCTCTTGTGTGGCCTGACACAATAATGAAGGAGGTTTATGGTTTATTACAAATTCTCATTAATCTAGAAAGGCAGCATTGTTCTCAGCCAGAATCATTATTTTTGTTGTAATTCATTAGAGAATAAGACTTTTTTTTTTTTTAGATTGGGAAGTCATTTGAGTTTCTGTTTCATCCTAAAGTTGGTTTCTTCTTCAGTTACAAAGAAGCCAATGACAGCTGTTCAGTCACTTTTTTATGTAGGAAACAAATGCAGCTCAATTAATTTCCTGATAATGAGTTATAATATTTGCCTATAACAAGACTACTGTTCTGCCATGAACTGATCATATATATTCTTTCAATGGCTAAAGAACACTGCCCCAGGGTGCATGTTGCATATATTCGAATAACCCTGGCTTGGTTAGTGAAAGTACTGGCACTGTAATGCTGCATTAACACATTTTGTATCAAGCTGTTTAGCTTACTTTAAGGCTGCATTCCTGTGCCCACTTATTTAACAGTATGTCCTATTGAACCCACTGGGACTTGATTCCAAGTATACATTCATAGGGATTGGGCTGCATATTCTCTTTCCAGCACTAGATACGTGTTCCACTTCAGAAGTTGGGTTAAAGTTGTTGTTTGTTTCAGCGGCCCTTTGACAGCACACTCAAAATGGAAGGAAATAGGCTAGCAACATTTCTTAACTATGTAAGTACCTCTGTGTCCTTGGCTGCGTGCTTGAAGTTTGCAGTTTACTTTCTTTTTATAGAAAGAGGAACCTGATGTTTTCAAGCGTTTAGGGACTGGGAATCGAGTGGCCACTTTTTTAAACTACGTAAGTATAAATGTGCTGAGTGAGATTTTTTCCCTCAACATCGGGAGCATAGACATAACAAACTGCATGGATCTTAGGGATTTACTCCTGATGGTAGATCCTGAACGTGGGCATTTCCTGGTACTCTCAGCATCTGATGCAATTATGATATCTACAGAAGGAAAAGAATACAACCTCTGCTACAGTGTTAACTGTTAAAATTGTGCTAGCTTCAGGATGATCTGAAAATTAAGCACTGGTGAGATACATATAATTTTTTCAAAGTAGATTTTTGTTGTTGTTGGGAATGATTGAGAAATTTATTCCAACATGTTATTTGTATAATAGGTGTTTTGAGGATATTCTCAGCTTTATCAGGCAGCATCTGATAGCATTTGATGTTGTGAGTCTTTCAGGAAAGCTTTCAAATTTTGCTTTTACCCCCACTCCCCAGGAGTGAACTGTAGTAAATTTATTACCAGTAGAAACTATTTTAGAAAATTGATAATTTGATCCACCCCTCTGCATATTAACTGATATAACTTAATGCTTTATCAACACAGCATGCTTAGAGAGCTGTCTGAGGATAAATGTACATTTGTGTAGCATCCATTAAAACTGATTAGGGTTTCTAAGACTTTGGTATTGGGAACAGGTGTTTCTGAATTCTAACCTTGTGCTGGCCACTCCTGGCATCTGTACTGCTGCCATGTTGTCATTCCCATTTTGTATTCTCTCTACGTGCACATACATTTGTCACAATGGCCACTGCATGAAAACCTGACAATATCTAGGGCAGGGTAGTGGATCTGAACCACCAAACCTGCTTGTTCTTCTCAATGAAATCAGTCAATGCAGCAGCTCGGCATTAGCTGGCTACCAACTTCATATTGCAAGTGAAATATGCATATGGGTTGGCAAATTATCTGCAGTCTACATGGTGAAATAATCATTGAGGTTAATGGAAAGTAATAATAAATACTTTTGTGTAGGATTAAATTTTTACGATGTTTTCAAATATTTATACAATAGCCAATTTAGGGCTTACTCCTTTGGGGGGGGGCGATGTTTTTATTGTTTTTGTTGCAGTGGACCACACTAATAGCTTTAACTGGACTGTATTCAAGCAAGAATTTGGGATTTTTCTCTAAAAAACAGATGGCTAAATCTAAAAGCCCAGTGTAGCAATTGCAACTCCTTTGAGGCATGTCTTTAAATGCATTGCCAGGAAGTAAGTGCTGGTGATTACAGTCTTACATACTCAAGTCAGTGTTTAGGATTTGGGTGGTTAGTGGAATTTGTGGTTCACTGCTCTGATACTGTTTAGCACAGAAATAGTATCAGTTTTATTGTGACTTGTCATACACACAGATGCTACACTCAGAGATGCACCTGGTTCAAATGTGTTAAGGCAGTGCCAAGATATGCTTTCAGTTCGCTAAAGAAATATGTAGCTAAATGTCTGCGTAAGTTTTTTTCCAGTCTGGTGTATACTGTAAAAGCATTTCGTTTCAGTTGAGAACTGGTACGGTATTAATTTTTAGACCAAATACTAAACCAGTGATTGCTGTCTAACATTTAGGATTACATAAATGTGAATGAATAAACAATACACGATAGTATGAGACTCTTTTCTAAAAGTGTACAATTCCTCCTGTATTTTAATCCCCCAAAACTGACAGTCTTCAACTTAATTAAACTCTGCATAGACTAAAACAGCTCAAAAATGTGTTATTATTTGTCTGTGTAGAGTCTTCTTGGCTGTGATGCTAATCATCAGTTGTTTTATGTATGGGTTTTTTTTTTTCAGATGAGTGATGTAGAAGCTGGAGGGGCAACAGTTTTCCCAGATTTTGGGGCTGCAATTTGGCCCCAAAAGGTAAGTACTGACCTTGTATGTAATTAGCAGTTTCCCATTTAAATTACGCTAAACAGCATTTTTACTCTTTCCAAGAATTCTTTCTCTGCTATGCCACTTTTACCCAAACAGCTCTTTGACATGGTGGTTGACAAAGAATCCATTTGCATGATTAACAGGTGGTGGAAAGTGCCGCCAAGTCACACAGCTGGCTTATGGTGGCCCCCGAAGGGTTTTCCAAGGCAAGAGACGGTCAGAGGTGGTTTGCCATTGCCTGCCTCCATGTCATGACGCTGGTATTCCTTGGTGGTCTCCCATCCAAACACTAGACAGGGTCAGCCCTGCTTAGCTTCCAAGATCTGGCGAGATTGGGCTAGCCAGGGCTAGCCAGGTCAGGTGCCCTTGTCTAAACCATTGTAACCATCTCGGGTCTTATATATGCAATTAAATGGATTTAAAGACAAACACCCTTAGTTAAAATACAAGGAGGCCCTCTTGAAATGTATTCAGAAAGTTTTATCTCTGTACAAATGTAGGATTAAAAAACAACTGCTCCTTGAAAGAAAGGCACAGTGTCAGGGATGTTAAACCCTTGTTTATTACATAATAAAGGTTGAGTTTCAAAATCACATTTTCCCAATGGTAAACAGCAATGTTTTTTGCTTCTCCTGGCCCAGCTAGCACTTCCATTGGAGTCTGGAATGCATTGCTGTGTGCCAGTTAGGGCTGCCAAGTCTCGTTGAATCGCGGCGGGGGATCGTCATTCTTTACAGGAGCTCTGCCACGGGGGACGGCAACAGGCATGTCGCCAGGATGTGACGCTACGCGTAGCGTCACATCCTGACGACGGCGGTGCAACGCCTGTTGCTGTCCCCCGCGGCAGAGCTCCTGTAAAGAATGACGATCCCCCACCGTGATTCAACAAGACTTGGCAGCCCTAGTGCCAGTGTAAGTATCACTGACTAGAGATTGGCATTGGTGCTGACATGTTCTCGTTGTAGCTTGGTGTTTTCACAGGTTCTGCATTTTGTAACCAATATATCTTGGTTTTAAAAAAAACATTTTAAATGAACTCATTTTAGATGATGAATACTTCTTTTGTGCCCTGACAATGGGAGCCTTCTAAATTTGGAGGGAAAACTTCTGGCAGGCATGCGGAAGGCTGCCAGCACCTATGCCCCAGGACCATGTCCAGGACACTTTCTCTACCTACCTCTCTCCCCACTCCAATATTCTAGAATTCCAGGTCACTAACCCCCCGCTTTTTTCTTTACTTTTGTTTACCTATAAATTCAATTTTTAGATCGTCCTCCCCCAAATACTTGGGGCTCAGGGCAGTGTACCAACATTTAAATACAGTTTAAAATAGTTGAAAGACATTAAAACAAGTACAACAGTCATTCCAGAAGGTGCCTAAAAACCAGTTCTTCTTACCCCTAGGGAGGAGTGA
The DNA here is from genome assembly GCF_001447785.1 of Gekko japonicus. Taxonomy (NCBI): domain Eukaryota; kingdom Metazoa; phylum Chordata; class Lepidosauria; order Squamata; family Gekkonidae; genus Gekko; species Gekko japonicus. The sequence goes on from NW_015164675.1 coordinate 841,820, forward strand.
ATAGAAGGAGGTCAAGATTATTAAAAGCCATTGATTAAAACTGTTGCTGTCCTCAACCATAAGCCTGGCAGAACATCTCTGCCTTACAAGCCCTGTGGAACTGACCTATGTCATGCAGGACACAGGTGTTATTTGACAGAGAGTTCCACCAGGTTGGAGCCAGGGCCGAAAAGGCCCTGGCTCTGGCTGAGGACAGTCAGATATCTCTCTGGCCAGGGTTCTCCAGGAGATTTTTCTCAGCTGAGCATAGTGCTCTTTGGGAGACATACCAGAAGAGACAGTCCTGAAGGTACACAGGTCCCAGACTGTTTAAGGCCTTAAAGGTTAGTACCAAGACCTTGAACATGATCTGGCATTCAACCTGGAGCCAGTGCAGCCGGCAGAGCACTGGTTGGATATGTGCTGTTAATGGGGTTCCAGTAAAAACTCATGCCGCTGCATTGAAGATCAGTTGTAACTTACAGGTCAGCCTCAAGGGAAGGCCAACATAGAGTGAGTTAAAGTAGTCTAATCTAGGGGTGACTGTTGCATGGATTACCATGGCTACGTCGGGGCAAGACAGGAAGGGGGCCAGCAGTCTGACCTGGTGGAGCTGAAAAAATGCCAGTCTGGCAACATTTGTGCTCTGGGCCTCCCTCGATAAGGAGGCATCCAGAAGCATCGATAAGGAGGCATCCAGAAGCATGCCCAGGCTCAGGCCTTTTCTGAAAAGGCTAGAAGTTGAGAAGTAGTGGCCAGATCCTGACAGATATCCTGACCATGTTATTAATGGAGATTTGGGTCTCTTGACAGGCCATACACAGTGAGCCTGCAGCAGTGTGAGAAGGAAAGTGGTAGCTGTCTCTGCCGGTCTGGCCTCATCCACTGTGTGTCTGTTTAGTTGAAGGCATGCTTTACCTTGATAAATCTAATCACAAATTGTTTAATCCACCTTTCAGTGTTGAAATGACTGTTGTTTTCCTTCATGAAATAGCACAAAAAGATTAAGACTGCTTTGGAATTATTAGTTTGACTCAGTGTTAAGTGCTCATCAGGTAACAAGCACTGAAGTTTACATTACAGTTGTGGCAAATATCCTCCCATTTTGATTTTTAGACTGAATTCAGAGGGAGGAATATTCCTCACACACACACACTGTCTCAGCTGCGAGTAAGCTCCCCTTTCTCTGACGTAGTTGGTGTTACAGCTTTCGTCAGCCACTGCTGCTACAGTTCCATTGCCATTTTTCCTCTCTGGATTAGTCACATGATTTTTTTCAAGCAATCAGGAATCTGATAGTATCACATAATGTATTTCTGAAAGCAACTAAAACCAATTCTTAGCTTATGTGCAATTCCATTCATACAGGAATCATACAATGTACATGAAGATCTGCTTTTCTGAGACTTCCACTGAGTTAAAATTAAGTCAGTTCTGACACAGAGGTAGCAATGTTAAATGAATAAGTGAACACTTTCAAAAAAAGTTGCTGAGAGCTGTCAAAAGAAGTGGGACTTCTGGTACTGACAAATTCCTAAAAACAAATAGCAGTTTTGACTTAGCCAGTTCAAGCCAAACCTCCAAGGACTCATGACCTAAAGTGGGCTTGCAGTGGCAAAATGTTTGGAAAAGGTGCCACTGTTATTTGAAGCTGAGTCTCTCTTGCTCACTCACAAACAATTTACTTAAATTAATAAAGACTTGTTTTCTTCTCCAGGGGACAGCAGTATTTTGGTACAATCTCTTCAGAAGTGGAGAGGGTGATTACCGAACAAGGCATGCAGCCTGCCCAGTGCTAGTAGGGTGTAAATGGGGTAAGTAATCCTTCCTTTGGTCATAATGGTACACATAGCAGGATAAAATGATAGATTATGATCAAGGTAGGGTGGACAAAAATCAATGATTTTTTAAATAAAAACAAGATTTTTAAATTTAAATCCAATTTTTAAAATTTAAATCCAATCTGGGCAAGGTAGCGCATATAGATGTTGAATAACATCGGGGAGAAGATCGCTCCCTGCGGCACCCCACATCTAAGTGAGTGTCGTTGGGACAACTCCCAGCGCCACTCTCTGTCCCCAATCTTGGAGAAAGGAAGCCAGCCACTGCAAAGCTAGTCCCCATATCCCCACATCGGCGTGGTGGTGGGTCAACATACAGAATCAACCCCTTATCTCTTAAGTGCTAAGTTTCAAGAAGTTCAATGAGTATAAGATTGTTTGGGGTGGAATAGGTCTGGATAAGGAGGAAATGTTAAGAGCTAAGCTGAGGAGGGAGAGGCAAGCAGTACAAATGAAATTGAAACTTTTTGAGCAGAATACTCCAGAAATCGTGAGGTCTTTGTAAGTGTATCCTCATGGATGTTTTAATTTAATTTAATTTAAGCAAATACAAGAATACATATGCTATATAATTTATTTATTTCATTAGACTTATAGCCCTCCCTCCCCACATTGTAGGCTCAGGGTGGGTAACAACATATATGTATCTGCAGTTGGTGCAGATTTACAATATTAAAAACATATTACAATACTCAGTTTAAAATCCATAAAATCATAATCCTTATATTATTAACAACATCTGCATTAAACAACAACGCACCTCAGTGGCAGATAATATGGTCCCAGTCTGGCTTCCAGGATCTGTAGTCACTGCAGGGAGGCCTAATCAAATGGATGCCCACTGCTTCGACTAAAGGCCTGGTGGAAGAGCTCCATTTTGCAGGCCCTGTGGAATTGTAATAGGTACCGCAGGGCCCTGATTTCATATGGCAGCTAATTCCACCAGGCAGGAGCCAGGGCCGAAAAAGCCCTGGCCCTAGTTGAGGCAAGTCGGTCATCCCTTGGGCCAGGGACTACCAGGAGGTGTTGATTGGTAGAACATAATGTTCTACGGAGCTCATATGGCGGTCTCGGAGATATGTGAGCTCCTGGTCATATAGGACTTTAAAGGTAAGCACCAACACCTTGAAACGGATCCGGAATTCAGTAGGCAGCCAGTACAGATCACGCAGCACCTGACAGATATGTGCCCACACAGACAACAACATCAGCACCTGTGCCACTGTGTTCTGCACTAGCTGCAATTTCCAGAGCAGAGTCAAGGGAATCCCCATGTAGAGAGAATTACAATAATCTAATGTGGAAGTGACCATTGCATGGACCACTGCAGCCAGATTGCGGGAGGTGAGGTATGGAGCCAACTGCCTAACCTGTCTCTGATGAAAAAAGGCAGGCCTGGCAGTGGCGGTGACCTGGGCCTCCATAGTCAATGAGGCCTCCAGGAACACCCCTAGGCTCTTCACCTTCGTTGTCGGCACCAAGGAGTCCCATCAGAGGTTGGTAGCCTAATACCCAATCCCAGACCCCCACGGCCCAGGTGTATCAGTCTTTGTGGGTCACTGTCAGTCTGCTCTCTGGTGGCCATCCAGCCACAGCTTTTAATGCCCCATACAGATGTTCAGGGGCAGAGTCTGGGTGGCCGTCCATCAGTAGATAGAGCTGGGTGTCCTCCGCATACTGGTGACAACCCAGCCCATACCTCCAAATAATCTGGGCAAGGTAGCGCATATAGATGTTGAATAACATCGGGGAGAAGATCGATCCCTGCGGCACCCCACATCTAAGTGAGTGTCGTTGGGACAACTCCCAGCGCCACTCTCTGTCCCCAATCTTGGAGAAAGGAAGCCAGCCACTGCAAAGCTAGTCCCCATATCCCCACATCGGCGTGGTGGTGGGTCAACAATTCATGGTCAACCATATCGAACGCTGCTGACAGATCTAAAAGAATCAGCAGTGCCGAGCTGCCTCTATCCAGATGTCTCCGGAGGTCATCCACCAAGGCAACTAATACTGTCTCCATCCCATGTTATTGTTTTACTTAAATAAAACAATTTAAATTGTTATTATTAATTTTTTTTCTCCTTCCAGTAAAGTACAGCAGAAAAGTTGTCCAAATAGGAATGATTAACCTATTAAACTGGGGACAGTTCACCTTGCAATGCTTTCATAATTATATATTTCAAGTGGTACATAACTAATCATTAATTTTCTGATATAACTAAAACTATCCTGAAAAGTTATTATACTAAAATGAAACCTTCATCTGGTTTGTAAATATTAAGGCCAGCAAGAATGAGCCTTTATGTAGAAAACCAAGATTTAAATCAAATCTTAAATCAGTAAAACTCGATTTAAATCATGTTTAAATCAAATCCACCCTGGATCAAGGATTCTGATATATTCTGATCAATACCTAATTCAGATCAGAAGCTGTCTGTCATTTTATCCCATGACAGCTTTGGGTGATGTCCCATTCAGATTCCCTCGCTGTTTGATTTACCTCTATGATTTTGAAGTCCAGGCAGAGTAAGCAATTTTTAAACTATGATCTCTCCAGAGCAACAGCAGGATATAGATAGCCAGGGTAACCACCACATTGAAGTAACATTTTAAGTAGTGCTTTTGAAATCTCAGTCTACATTGGGATCGACATAGCTTTAAAATGGTGTGTGAAGGGGGGTGGGTTCTATCTTTTGTGGTCAAAGTAGTACACATGGGAGGATACTGGCATGTAAACCCACTTCCATTTTTCACCCTGCCCAGCTAGTATAGGGTGCTATTAGCCAGAATTTATTGCAGCAGAATTCATTCAACTCTACCTCTCTTCCTCAGGGTCCCAGATCACAGTAGGTGTATGACTGTGCGACCAAGGGTCAGATGGGAAGGGGGTGGGCAGAAGAAGCTCTGCTGAGCCTTTATACTGTTCTCCTTTTATGCACACAGCAGCATCCATGGAGAGAATGAATCATTTTAATTTTGAGGGTGCAGACTGATGCCTATTTAAAACCTAATTTGGAGCCATGTGTCACTCACTAAATCTTTATAGTCACTTCTTGCTGGTGCTCTCTGAGGAGGAATTAAATTGGAGATTGCTTACATGCATCTCACTTGTCTTTTGCTATTGCCACAGCAGTATTTTGTTACATACATGGAGCCCAATATTATGTTCATTTTGTGTTGTTGTTTTTGTTTTGTCACAGTATCCAATAAGTGGTTTCATGAACGAGGAAATGAATTTTTAAGACCATGTGGGAGAACAGAAGTTGACTGAAACTGACCTACTTACTGTTTTTTTCTTTCTGCCCACTTCTCTAAGTACAGTCCAGTTCATTTCTGAGAAATGACTCCTACACTACTATAAAAGAATGATGGCACTTTTTATTTAAAGAAAAGGCAGTGTCTGTCAGTGAATGAAAAAGAACTCTCTTCACACTTGGTGCTACAAGGCTATTTCTGTCCACATGTCAGCATCCTTGTTTCCCTGTCTGTTCAGTTTTTGCAACAGCAGAAGTGTCAATGCAGTTCCTTTTGGGCACTATGATCTTGTGCCTTCTAAATATTTGGCATTTTAAATGTTACAGACTGATCATTGATCCAGTTTCCAAATGTACAATTTCATTGAATTTTAGGGTGTGCAATAAATGTTCTTTTAAAAAAGCAGCATTTGTGGTGTGTATTTCTTTCATGGCAAAGTCTGCCTTTGTTTTTCCCATATTCCCTGGGAATTCCTATTCCCAGTTGGTTATTTCCATACTCTTGAGGCCACAGAGGACCAGAGGGAAGTACAGAATGAAGGGAAAAGACCAAACAATCTTGTTTTTCACTTGCTATACATGTTTATATTTTTCTCTTGGTCTCTTGCCTTGCTTTCCCCTTTATCCCCTGTGTGGTCCCATTTTTTGTACCTCTGCTTATATGTAATGGTTGGTGACTTCTGTTTCATTGTATCTGAAAAAGTGTGTATGCATACAAAAGCTTATACCCAGATTAAAATTTTGTTGGTATTTTTTTCCTTTCAATAATCTTTTTAATTTTTTTAAAGAAAAAAAGAATATCTTACAAGCTTCTCTTAAGGTATATCATTGTATAGAGTATCTTCTTCCATTTGCCACAAAATTCTAATTATACCTTACTTTAGTTTGGAAACTTAACAGTTTGAGATTTTTTTCCAATCCCTCTAGAAATTCAACACTATATTGTCAAAAAAAATCTCTTCCTTTTTAAATTATAACATAGCAATTTGTTCTTCTGATTCAGCTACTTCTAACAATTTATATATAAATTCTTCCCTAGAAGGAGATTTTCCAATTTTCAATTTTCAACAACCAATATTCCAGCTGTTATTACAATGTGGGTAAAAGTAATAAAGTACAATTCTGGTTTAAAGGCATAATTAAAACTTTGTTGCTCTTAAAGGTGCCACTGAACTCAAACTTTGTTTCATTTTTGTAGACCAGGAAAGAAGACAGGTTATTGCATTGCTAGGGATCCAGAGAAATCAGGTTGGGAGCCTCATGTGGAGGAAGTCCTAGATCTCATATCCTGTGTGCCTCTTAATAAGCAATTTATCATGTTTTACCAACTTTGATTCACATAAATGGGAAGGTTTTACTAGATGAAAGAATAGTCTGAGTAAAATCTTATGCACACATACATTCAACACCCCTCCCAAAATCAGCGGTTCTGGAGTGGGCAAGCACCTCTCATCTTCCACAGTGAAGACGGAGGCAAAAAATGCATTTAGCTTCTCAGCCATTTCCCTATCATCCTTCAGTACTCCTTTTACCCCTTGGTCATCCAAGGGCCCCACTGCCTCTTTGGCTGGTTTCCTGCTTCTAATGTATTTGAAGAAAGTTTTATTGTTGGTTTTTACATTTTTTGCTATATGCTCCTCATATTCCCTTTTTGCCTGCCTGACCACAGACTTGCATTTTATTTGCCATAGCCTGTGTTTCGTTTTATCAGCCTCACTGTGACTAGCTTTCCACTGCTTAAAGGAATCCTTTTTACCTTTTACAGCTTCCATTACTTTGTTTGTTAACCATGCAGGCTTTTTCCTATACCTGTTTGTGCCTTTCCTAACCTGCGGAATATTTTTTTTTAACTTCTAGGATCGTAGTATTAAATAGTTTCCAAGCTTCCCCAATGGTTTTGACCCTTTCTACTTTTCCTTTCAGTTCCTCCCCACATGTCCTCTCATATCAGAGAAGTTACCCCTTTTAAAGTTAAAAGTGGTTGTGTCAGTCTTTTTGGCCAATTCCCTATTTATACAAATGTTCATTTGGCTAAATTGTGAATGCAATTGTTATTCACTCTTGAGTAGTGCAAGTCCCTATTCTCCTGCCAGGCAACGAGTTCAGTCTACTCAGCTGCCTGCAGGCAGCTGGTCCATTGGGGTATATAAATTCAGCACATTTGGATGTAGTCACGGCCGGCCCGTCATAGACAATTTTTAGGCAGCGGCCTAGAGCAGCCCCTTAAGAGGGGGCGCCCCCCGGCCTCCCACCCCACCCCTCCCGGATCGTCCTGCAAGCCACACTGTGCCGTGGGGTCAGTCCAAACCTCTCTGGGGCCAAAGCACGGCCACAATCCTGCCCTCCCCCAACCGGCAATTGGGGGTCACCAGCATGCCCCCCTTTCAGCCACCCTTTGCCTCCTTGGCCCCCCTTTTCCCTGATTAGCAAACCAAGCGTCAGAGGGGCACTCCAGTCAGCACCCAAGGCAAAACCCGTTCCTCAGCATCGGAAGCAAGCTGCCAGTTGACGGCGACCTTGTGATGTCAATGGGACTGGCTCCAAAGGTAAAGCAGCATGCCCAGGTTATTGCAGCAGGTCAGATTTTTATTTGGGGCAGTGGTTGCGGATTGCAGCCTGCCTTAGAGAGGGGCCTGCGGGGCCTGGGGCCCCTGGAGAGTTGCACTCTTTGGGGCATAGAGAGACAGGCTGAAATGATTCCCCCCCCCATTCGACCTTTCTAAGCAAAGCTCTCATTCATTTTTGTGGCCTTTTTCAGACTAGGATTCAGAGGGTGAAGAGGTTGGCTTCCTCCCATCCTAAACATAAGTTTAAAGAAATCAAGGGGAACTCCAATCCATGGGGCTCTTCCCCTTGAAGGGCACAGATTCTAGACCAGGATGCAATTGAGAAGTTTCGTCAGAATCCATGGGAAGGAAGGAATTCCTTTGAACACATATAGTTAGGATTAGGGGACTAAAGATCAGGTTGGATTTTGTCTTCCCTGGTCACTAACTCGGCTTTCTGTTAGGGATCATTTTAAAAATATGTTTTAGTACTAACACTGCAAAGACACTGGGATTGTGGGCTTTCAAACCCCTAAAGGGTTCTTTCTAAAGTGCATTTATGTTTGATAATGGGGGGCGGGGCAGAAAGTAGCGCCTAGTGTGCAAAAAAACCTGGAGCCAGCCCTACATGGGGTTGCTGCTGTATAAAGTGAAGCGCCCTGGGGCACCCAGCCCGGCCAAGCATTTGTTCTGTGATTAGTGAGCCTTAAGGACACACACAGAGCACGAGTGCACCCTTTGCCACGTTCTTTTGCACGGAAGGACATCATCGTTTGAAGTGGGGAGATATTCCAGTCATGGCGAAAAATCGACTACTGGAGGAAGACGTTTATTAAGCAGGAGTCCAGCGCACTTTAAAATTGATTCCACCTTAAACTTTCGGGAGCCGCTCACTTTCTCAGAGGCAAACAGTGCAACCGTAAGCTGATTTACCAAGAAAACTACTGAAGTCTGCTCCTGAGGCTTACTCCCAGGAAATTGTCTTTAGGATCACACAGTGTCACGTTTTTGGAATCCGTGGTTATTT
>NW_015164675.1:850665-853710 GCF_001447785.1 Gekko japonicus
GGAAGGAACTCCTGCGAATACATATATTTAGGGTTAGGGGACTAAAGATCAGGTTGGATTTTGTCTTCGCTGGTCACTAACTCGGCCTTCTGTTAGGGATCATTTTAAAAATATTTTTTAGTACTAACACTGCGAAGACACTGGGATTGTGGGCTTTCGAACCCCTAAAGGATTCTTCCTAAAATGCATTTATGTTTGAAAATTGGTGGGCGCACCCGGGGGGGGGCAGAAAGTAGGCTCGCCTAGTGTGCAAAAAAACCTGGAGCCGGCCCTGGATGTAGTTCTGGCTTCATCAGTCTCTAGTGTAACACAGACATTTGTCCATAACTTAATAGTCCTAGCTTTCTCTTCCTTTAGGGGTTTCTTGTTTTCTGTTTTAAGCAATTTTCTGTTGCATAATCCTGAGGCACAATTATGCTGGATAGAGTTGAGTAGGGCTGCCAAGTCCCCCCAGGGGGCGGAAATCCCCCCGCCCCAGAGGCCCATTTCCCAACGCCGGGGAATCGGGCCCCGGGGGGAACCTCGCCCCAGCGTGCACGTCACAGGGAAGTGACGTTATGATGCCGGGCACGCTGGGGGAGGGGCCACACCCAAACAAGGAAAAACTATGGTTTTCCCTTGTATGGTCGTGACCCCGCCCCCAGCGTGCCCGGCGTCATGACGTCACTTCCCTGTGACGTGCATGCGGCATGCACGCACGCACCGGGATCCGAACAGGAGTCCCCCGCCGGCAAGGTAAGTGCCACTTGGCAACCCTAGAGTTGAGCCTTTGCAATAAACACAGCTAGGGTTCTGTTTTAAGAGATCAGAGAAATATTTCAGAATTCCAGGCAAAAAGAGTAGGTTAAGCAGTAGAATCTATTTCTGAATAATCTCTGTTGGCTCAGTAGAAAGCAATTTTAACAAGAAGGTGCAATAAGTTGGTGCTACTTAAAAAGCAGAACATTAACTATGTGTGTAGCTTTGTTCCTACTTTAGTGACTCAAGCAGCCTGTGGAAAAAAGCTTGGAACTGCTCCAGTTTTCGGAGTTCTAATAGCAGAAGGACCCTTTTCCCCCATGTCCACTTTTGCAGGCAGTTGCAAGAAAGCCTGGCATGTTGTGCCAAGATGTTATAAGAAAAGCACCATTTGTGTCCACAATTTATTTTTCCTATTTATAGCCCGCTGTTCCCGCAAGTGGGCTCAGGGTGGGTAACAACTTTTCAACAATACAGTAAGTATAATTGAAATTTTAAAACGCAGTAAAACACAGATTTGATTAAACAAAATTCAGTTGATTACTTGTAGTTTCAGTCTCTAGTTATGCAGTCTCTTTCTTCCCTTTCCTGACAGATCCTGACAGATTTTGACATTTTATCAGAACAGAATTATTTATTTAACCTGCAATTAAAGATTCAGTTTTACCTACCCAGTGTGGTACAGTCACTAGGGTTGAACTAGGAGTGAAAAGACCAGGATTCATATTTTCACTGATGCTTACTGGATGATACCGGGTTAGTCAATTCCTCTCAGCCTAATCTGTCTATATATCTAATTCTCAACAGTGCCCTCTGTGTTTGGATACTTATTTCTGCATACAGAGGGCACACTCCCCCCCCCAACAGGTTTTTCTACAGACTCGGGGGACTCTGTGGGTCTGCAGATAAATCCAAAAAGTTTTAAAATATGTTAGGGAGGGTTGAATTCCCCGCCCAATACCTTTTGAAATGGCTGCCTTAGGGATATACTCCAGCCCCTGCCACATCAACAGGGAGAGATAGACTGGCTGATAGCTGGGGGGGGGGGAGCAAAAGCAGAACAGGAGCTGGGGGGGGGAGGATTCCTCCTGCAGTATGAATGGCTAAATAATCTGAGCTTCTCATCCCTACGTATTTTGCTGCAGGATCCACTATCCTCTTAAAACCTTTGGGGGAGGGAAGCTTCTAGCTGGTTCTGTCACTAAAAAGCAGGGGTGGGTGCAGGGCCCTTTCCTGGCCTATTTTGGCCTTTCAGGGAGGGATCCTTAGGGCCAGGCTTGACAAGGGTTGCCAGTACCAGGCTAGTATATTCCTAGAGATTTTGTGGTGGAGTCTAAGGAGGGCTGAGTTTGGGGAAGAGAGAGGCTTCAGCTATATATAATGTCACAGAGTCCAGCATCCAAAGCAGCCATTTTCTTCAGGGAGACAGATCTCTGCTGCCTAGAGTTCAGTTGTAATTCTGGGGGATCTCTAGATTCCACCTAAAAGTTGGCAAACCTAGCCCTGGCAGCACCCTCTGGGTGACTTGATACCATCTGACTTGCATGGCTCAACTAGGCCTGGCTGCTTGCTATTGTTCAACAGCAGCCACCCTATGTAAGTCAGTGTGGTGCAGCAGTTAGATCTTCAAAGTATGGTCTGCAAGACCCAGGTTCAGATCCCCATCTTGCAGTGGAAGCTGACTGGGTGATTTTGGACCAGTCACATACTTTCAGTTTAACTAACCTCACAGGGTTGTTGTGCGGGTTAGGAGGACAGAATGATGTAAGTTGCTTTGGTCCCCACTGTGTAGAAAGACTAATTTTCCTAGGTAGAGACTGTTGAGGAGGAGAGTGGAAATGGAAAGCTGGAGACAGAGATCACTTCCCCCGGCTGTTAGGTGGGAAGGAAATAGGATTCCTAACTCCAGGTTGGGAAATTCCTGGAGATTTGAGAGGTGGAGCCTGGGGAGGTTGGGGTTTGAGGAGGGGATGAACTTCAGATCAGTATAATACCATAGACTCCACCCTCCAAACCAGCCATTTCCTCCATGAGAATTGCCATTGCCAACCTCCAGGTGAGGGCCGGAAATCACCCAGAATTACAACTAATCTCCAGGTAACAGAGATCGATTCTTCCATATAAAATGGCTTCTTTGGAGGGTGGAGTCTATGATATTATACCCTGCTGAGGTTGTTTCGCTCCCCAAGCCTCACTGTCCCAAGGCTCCACCCACAAATCTCCAGGACTTTTTCAACCTGGAGCTGGCAACACTAAGGGGAATTGATCTCTGTTTTGGGAGATCCATTGTGATTCCTGGAGAGCTGC
>NW_015164675.1:853729-859520 GCF_001447785.1 Gekko japonicus
CAGAGTCTCAGAGCGGCTTACAAACTCCTTTCCCTTCCCATCTCCACAACAGACACCCTGTGAGGTAGGTGGGGCTGAGAGAGCTCTGACAGAAACTGCTCTTTTTCAAGGACAGCTCTTGTCAGAACTGTGGCTTGCTCAAGGTCATCCATCAGGTGCAAGTGGAGGAGAGGGGAATCAAACCCGGTTCTCCCAGATTAGAGTCCGCGCACTGAACCACTACACCAAACAGGTGAAGCAGGCAGGAGGCTGGGAGAGTGATGAGGGCAGAAAGAGAGAGTGATGGGTGGGAGAGGGGCAGGAAGACAGAAACTGATGAGATGGGAAGGCAGAAAACCAGAGAATGATGACGGGGCAGAAAGAGAGGAAGTAATATGCATAGAGGAGAGATAGAGGGTAAGAAAAGGGGGGGCAGAAGGGAGAAAGAGCGTGAGAGAGGTGAGGTGGGGGATAGGGGAGGAAGCAAAGGTGTGAGGAATGGGATAACTGCCCCACATGTTTCTTGTGGGTCCCCACTCGTATAATGGAATTGTTAGGATAAAATGGAGGCAGCAAGAACTATGTCTTCCACTATCATATGTGGTGGACATATAAAAAGGTTCATAAATACTGGATTAGAGTACATACTTTCTTACAGTCAGTGTTGAATATTACAATACCCTTTAAGACAGAGATATTTCTCTTAAACTGTTTACCAGATTACTTAGATCAGAACCATAGATATTTTATTTTACATGTTATAACAGCAGCCAGAATCCTATTCGCAATGACAATGAAGGACACTGAAGTTCCCAATGTTGTATGAGTTAATAATGAAGATTATGGATTGCGCTGAAATGGACAGATTGACAAATATATTAAAAGGAGGAATGGAAGAAGAATTTATGGGACCATAGAGGGTGTTTTATATGGATATAGTAGCCATGAAACTCTAAGGAGAAGATTTCCATGCAAAATATTAAATTGGATCTTTTCTCTCCCCTTTCCCTTTTACTGTGCATAAACTAATAAAATTCTTAATTAAAAAAAGAATATGTATCCCACCTTGTACTGCCTGGAGGAAGGATGGGGGTAAAAGTTATAGATAGCTGATATGACTGAACAAACTAATCAGTCTGTTCAAGGAATTCTAGAACTGGATTGTGACCAACCTGCAAATTTTTAAGGATTTGATTGCTGTGCCTTAAGGTATGCTTTTGCTTAAACAATGTGCTTTGTTTAAAACTATCCCTGACTTCCCCATCATGGGATTTCGATGCATGATATAATACAGGTCAGTCCAGTTTCATATAAATAAAATGTATGTAACCCAAGAGCCTATTCTGAAGATTATTGACTGCTGGTGTTGACAATGAAGTGATGCTGTCTGAAGTGATGCATCAGGCAAAATTTCCTATTATTCATGGTGGTGCACAAACCTCTCATTCATGTAGTGTTCTGCTCTTGGGGTTTGCCATCCCTGTGACTATATCCACATAGGGAATTTACAGCTGTGTTGTAAACACACGGCTGGGATTGAGAATCAGATATGCAGTAGAAAACAGTGCAGTTCTGAGGGCTGCCATAATGGCGTGTTGGTGTGGGGCATCCATCACTGCAGATGAATTTAGCATTACAGTTTATGCAGATAGGCAGATGGATTAAGTTATTGCATTAATGTAAAGCAGGATGGCAGTAAACTTGAAAACACTGTATTATTGTAGCAGCTTCAGTAGGTAGTATTATGATAGGGGATCCTGAAACCAGCTGCTCATTTTCCCAAGAGAGGGAGAGTCAGGAAACAGGAAGTGGATGTGAGGGGGAGCTATTTGGCCTACCTGTCAAAGGAGGAGATGGATGGACATCATAAAGACCTGACCGGGAAGAGAGACAAGGGTTATATGCCAAAGCACCTCATTGGCAGCGCTTATAGAATTTCCCCAAAGGGGCAGGATTCCTGACTCTGGATTGGGGTGTGTGTGTGTGAAGGTTTTCACCAAAGTAGGCAGAAGTTTTAAAATATGGAATCTTCCTTTGTTATGAGTTCAGACACTTTGCCTAGATGCTGTGCCCTGAGGGATCCATTCCCCTCTGTCAAGGGGGAAGAGTAGGAAGGCTGGGATGTGTTTGTTTCCTCTAAGGTAACTGTCATACTATAACTTAGCTAGACTTAATGCTTTATTTTACTTCCCTTAGATCTGTATCTCCTAACTATGACAGCTATTTTCCATATATGTGCTCTAGTTTAAACTTTCGTAATAAAGCTTCTTTCCTGTTTACGAAAGTAGACTGTGACTCAAATCCTATCTACACATTGAAGACCGCTCTTACACATGAAGGACATGCACAGTGGGAGAGCTAAAGTAATTGGAAGCTCTACCCTTGGTACTTGCTCAGAGGTAGCCTTACCCCAAGGTGCCAGTTACTTGAAGGCTGGGTGTTATATCATGGCGTGGTGGCAAGGAAGAGGGAACATGCCATTACATGCAGGCAAACACACAACATGCATGTGAGAACAGCAGACCCAGAGTGGGGTTGGGACACGTAGATGCAAATTTTTTACTTGAAAAGTGTATGAGAACCAATGCGGATTAAGACCTTAGTATGTTACATAGTGTAAGTAAGTAACATCATACTTTAACAACATTAAGATAGAGACACAGGGAAAAGTGAAGAAAAAAATTCTTTTGCAAGCCATTGGCAGGGTTTATATATTCTGCAAATGTACTAAGCAGAAGCCCATAATGCTTCAGGAATACACCCTGCACAGTGGGATATATATTCTGCAAATGTACTAAGCAGAAACATAACATAATGCTTCAGGAATACACCCTGCACGGTGGAATGACGGTTTAAAATAATGGCTTCTTCATGTCCTGAGTAAACATGTAAAACCACCTTAAGATCCAAAATTAGGATACATTTCACTTTCCATGTGATGGTGACTATAGTTGGTTACCTTGTCTTGTACAGTGTTTCCAAGTGTTCTCATCCACCAGTTGCCACTGCCAGATATTTGTGTAATCTCTGGTTAGCCATGTTACTTTTTAGTGCTATAACTATATTCACAACCATCTCTGGAACCCACTAACAACACATGAAACAATGTGTTTGTACTTACAGCAATCTGTGCAACATATGGCAGACACGCCAACTTTGGGATGAAGTAGAGTCCAAAACCACAGCTTCAAACTAAAGTTCTTGGGATGTCTTAGTAGGAAACTAAAATCCAAATTGATACTCTTCTGGACCCTAATAATCCTAAACCCCTTCTAAGCCTTCAGTGTCATTCTTATAATGGCACTGTGAGACACCGATGATTGAAACTAATTACCAGTGGTAATAAATTGAAATCAGTGGAAGTTTCTGTTACTTGACACAGCTCAATTCCTGGAAAACACACAGGATAAAATAAAAGATAATGGTGGCTTCAACAACAAGTGCAAAGGGGGGAACACCCCACCAATACAGAATCAAAGCAGAGAAGAAAAACAAGGAGTTAGTGGAGAATGTTACAGAGTGGATCCTCAGACTTAAATCTTTAGCTCTGCAGGGGTTAAATAAGAGTCAAGGTTGTTTACTAGTGTGACTATAAATCTCTGTTGTACACTGATCATCTGTTCTAAGGCTTATCATAGTGGGAACATTCTCATATTCTCAATCCTTTTAATATAGGGAACTTTATTTTAATCTAAATGTTATGAAGTTTGTGTAAATAACATAGTGTAGGGGTCCCCAACATGATCCCTGTAGGCACAATGGTGCCCACCAACACCTTTCCTGGTGCCCATCAAGTGTTTTTAGAAAGTGGTCAGAGCCGGGTGGGGCTTTTGCCAGCAAAACTTCTGATTGGCCATTGGAGATTTGATTGGCTGTACAGATTTTTTAAATGTTGATTTGGCAGCGACTGCCAATACAGCAAAAGAATCTTCACTGTGTGACTGAAACTAAGCTACACAACCCTGTGGCAGAAAGGTGCCCACAGGCTGAAAAAGATTGTGGACTCCTTTTCACTTTATAATCTTTTGACATCCTAACAGTTGGCAATAGGGAGCTTCCAAGCTTTGGGGGACAAGCTTTAAATCTATTATACAGACTAGTATAATCTAATCCAGGGTGGCCAAAATTGCTTAACGTAACAGCTACACAGAATAAACGTCAGATGTTTGAGAGCCGCAAGACATGAACAAATATTACATACACGTTTTAATTGGAAAATATGCACATTTGCTTTTTATTAATATTAAATTAGATTGTGTGAAAGAGCCGGATGAGGCTCCTGAGCTGCAGTTTGGCCATCTCTAATGTAATCCAATACTAGCATTAAAGTCCCCTCCTATAAGATATGCCATTGGGTTTATATTGGAACTGGACTTCTGTTACAGTTTAGATATATAGTGTGTACATGAAAATGGTCCAGCTTAGAGGTTTTAATTTAGGCTGAAGGTTTTCCATAGTTCTTGTTTTGCTAGCTGAATAATTAATAATTACAGATTTTGTAGCATTAATTTTACTAAATAATTTTAACCATTGGTAATTGCCTTTTAAATACTATCTAGAAGTTACTTGGTTTAATACTCTTATTTTATTGATGTTGGTTGTTGCTGATTGGGGACCCCTGGTTTAGTCTGTATATATGTGGACTTGTATATATGTGGGAAACTCTTCTTACCTTCAAACATTTCATCTCTGTATCATATGGCTCCTGTGAAATATGCTTAATTTACACTGAATCTTCTGTTTGCAGTTTTTAATTCTCTGTGTTTGTATGTTCATGGAAAAAATTAAATCTGTTTTTATATATTATTTGAGACCTCCTGATGAAGCAACGTCCGCCTAGCCTCGACCAGGGCCATGGACCTTTCTGCCCTGGCCCCCACCTGGTGGAACATGCTCCCCGTTGAGATCAGGGCCCTGCGAGATCTTATTCAGTTCCACAGGGCCTGCAAGACGGAGCTGTTCCGCCAGGCGTCCGCATATGGCCTCCCCAAGGTTGCTGTCTCCCATCGTCTGATAACCGGCCATACCTATCTACATCAATGGGCTGGACTCTCCCTACAGCAAGCTATGATTATTGATTTTATATGCTTATAATGTGTTTTAAAATTTCCCCTGGACACTCCCAGTTGTGAGTAGCTCAACTGCCCGAATGCCCCAACAAAGCCTCCAGAGCTCCCTCACTCCCTTGGTGATTACTCAAGTTTGTAGGACAATAACCTGAGGTCCCAGAACCTCTTTCACAATACAACCTTCTCCCGTCATTCGGTCATAAACCCAAGAAATGCCATCAAGCCTATACTCAGCCTTTGTCAAATGCGTCTGAACCTGCCTACCACCATGCAGGTACTTCACTCGTCCTTCCTAGATCACCCTTCTGCCACTTGTTGCCTTATCTGGCATGGCTATATTTGGACTTCTGGTAAATATAATTCTGCTTCAGCTGGGTACCTTTAAAAAATTCAGCTCCACCAATAGTCAATAAGACCCTGTGCTCTGGCCCAATATCACAGACTCCAACTTTGCAAGGAATTAGGTCAATACTTAGGCTCCCCTATTGAAGCCCAGGCAACTCTGAGTACGTAAAAGGAAACTCTTAAGCCCTATATCCTTGAAATTGGTTCTGTGCCCAGACTTTCTTCCAGCATCACATACACCTTCCACTAGAGCCTTCTCTTCAAGACAGACGGAATATGTTTACTTGTATCCCATTTTTCTTCTTTTCTCAAATTTGACTCTATATGGGTGCAGTCAGACGGCGTGCTGAGAGCGGGTTAAACTGCTCCAGTTATAACCAGATTGATCTGGATAATCG
>NW_015164675.1:862491-866783 GCF_001447785.1 Gekko japonicus
CCAGACACTAGCCCTGATGCCACAGCCTAGGCTACAAGCCTTCCCCCCCACAACCACCAGGCCCACCCCAAACAACAAGGCAGAAGCCACAGAACTCCAAACCCCAAGTGCAGCAACCAGAAACCAGAAGGCTGCCTACTAGAACCAAACTAAAAACTAGGCTTCCACCCCCATCACCAGGCCCACCACCCAAAAACAGCAGGAATAAGAGAACCTAACCAAAGAGAACCAGACACTAGGCCTCAGGCCACAGACCCCCCCCACACACACACACACAAGGCCCAAAGAACAAGGAACAGTAAAGGAAGAAAACTTCTTAAAAATGCTGTAAGTCAAACTCTTCCTTGTCTGCTGCTCCAGGTGGGCAGGATCTGAATCCAGGAGATTCTCAGGCAGGCTTAGAGAGCTGAAGCTGAGCTGAAGCAAAAAGACAGCCAGGTAACCATACAGTGTCTCTCCAAGCCAAAAACCTCTCTCATCCAGTGAGATAATTAAGTGGCCTTTTGAAACCAATTTGCAAGCAATTGGAAATGCAATTTGCAAACCAATGCACTGCCCTTTGCAAAAGCATTGCAATGATTGGCTCAAAGCACCTCCCTCCTGTTGCCATGGAAACAAAAGCAAACGGTGGGAAAGTCAAACCCTTCCTTTGCACGATAACTTTAAACTTTATAGCCACTATTAGATGCTACAAGAAGTAGGACCCACAATACTTGCGGGGGGGGGAGTATTCCTTGCGGCTCCCGGGGGGCTGGCCTGCTGAAGCAGCAGGAGCTCCACATGGAAAAGGAGGAGGCTGCAGGTGAGCACAGCAGGTGGCCCGTCAGGCTGGCCAAGGCTTCTCCCCTGTCTACTGCCGACAGCAGCTATGGCAGCGAGCCCTGCGTGGCTCCCAGTTGCCGGGCCCACCAGGCTTCTACCCCCTCCCACCAACAGCAGCAATGGCCGCAGCTCCCAGCCACCAAGGCTTCTCTTCCTGCGCCGCCGCCTCCAGCAGTCACAGTTTCTATTGGTAAGTGCTTTCTCTGCGCATGCACAGAGAAGGCTCTTTTTTACTTTTGGGGGGATTTAAATTTCCCCCATACAGTTTTTTCATCATTTCAAATTTTTCTGCACACCTGGGGAGTGCCCCAAGTGTGCAGGAAAATCTGTTTACCCTCCATGTGCACCCGATGTGTGGATTTAGATATCCGCACAGAGGGGGCATCTTGGCTATTTTAGATGCTATTAGAGAATTCCAAATACAGTTGAATTCCGTCCTACTTGATTGTGAAATCTCTAATCAGCTACACAAATAGCTTCTCTAAAGTGGTTTCCGCTTCATTTTGGGGAAGTCAAATACACAGCCCTACTCACCATATCTGAATGCGTATTAGATCATCTGAGCAACAAGGTTCTGTGGGACCTTCCAGCTATAGCTCACCACGTGTACAAAATACAGATGCTCACTAAATTTGTACTTTGTTTTACAGCCTGGTAAAACAACATTTGGGCTAGTACAGTGTCGTTTGAGGGATTAGATTTTACTTTATGGCAATGTATGCTGAAATTCAGAAAGTTTTAGTATTTAGTAGGCAAAGCTGAATGCAGTATTCACAAATGTATGACTTCTGAATTTTACAGATGTACTCTTATTTGTAGCCAGAAAAATATGTGCATTTCATGTGAAAATGCTTATTTAAAAAAAAAAAAAAAAAACCAGACCTTGCCATTGCTAGCTTCCAGACTCCATGGAAAAACTTGCTCATTTTGCAATTCTTCACCTAGGCTGGAAATGTGTGCTAGTATTTCCAAAACACTGTTTCTTAAGCCCAAGTGTTAGACTAATGTACGGAAACAGATTCTATCAATCTGCAACCAAAATGTTATTTCTGCTGTTTAAAATGCAAGTATATCTTAAGCAAAACTCTACATTTTTTCCAGAAATGCTGACAAGACAAGGATTTTATCTAGCAATTAACCCAGTTACAAGAAAAAAAGATGCAAAAAAACTAATGGTTAACAGATCTAACCTCGTGATGGAAAAGGAACCACACACACAAGTTTATAACATGTTTTATTTAAAACTGCCTAATGGCTGGTTTTCATTATTCCAGAAGAGCAGCTGGAGGTTGCCATTAGGTCAGCTCTGCCATGAAGCGACTGTACTGCTAAGAGCAGAAAATCTGTTCAATATTCTGGGCTGGATCAATTCTAGGGATCCTTAGATAAACTTGATCATCCAGACCCATTTCCAGGTGGCTTCAGGCCTCATTTTTTGATAGGAGCAACCATGATTGTGGTATAGAATGACCTTGACTAAAATATAGGCCGATGTGTGTTGATGTCCTGGAATTTTCGGCAGCATTTGGTGCTTTCAGTCATAGATTACATGGCGAAATTATCAGCACCATCAGAAATAGGACAAAAGTCAGCTCAAGCTATAGCCAAATTTTCAAGCACCAAGGGAGGGTGATTCATTCCAGCAGCCCTCTAACTTTTCCAAGCTAAAACATTAGCTCAACTCCTGTATGGAACTCTACTTGGTCCCCCACAATCCTATTTTGTTCCTTTAGAATGGGTACAATCAAAATTCTTAAGAACAATTCTTCAGTTACCCAGATGGGTCTCAAATGCAAAACTGAGACTGGAGACAGGCATGATTAAAGTATTGACTACGGTGTGCCTAGCCTTCATCAATCTATGGCTACAATTAAACCACGCCCCTAAGGGGCTAAGCCCCTTATTCTTAGTGACAGCTTTCCATCTGCATGGGGAAAGGCAATAATTGATAATTTGGCAAACATGGGATTTTCTTCTCACTTGATTTTGAAAATGGGACTTGAGCAAGTAAAAGCTTCGATAAAGCAAAGGGTCTTAGACACTGAATGGCAGTGTGATGTCCTGAGGTCACCAGCCTTTATACAGCTGCCCCAGTGGAATGCCTATTTCAGCTGGAAATCCCAAGCCATCAGAGGGCGTTCACTCTCACTAGATGGCAAGCCCTCCCAACAGCGGTAGTAGCAGAGCAATATAAAAAGATTCCTTTGAATGAAAGATTATGTCCCTGTGGCAGTGATGTAGTGTCCGCTGACCGCCACCGGAGGTCAGCGCACATGCCCAAGCTTCAGGCTGAAACAACAATGGGGACTAGGATCCTAGTCCCTCCACTGGGGAACCAATGGGATCCGTGGCGGGAGATTTGAACCCACCAATGGTGACCAGGGGCGGTCCCCAGGTGTGTATATAGTTGGCCTGCCGGCCGTTTATCCACATGTCTTGTTGTGTGCCAATAAAGCGTGCTATGCACCACGTCGTTGTCTGTCGTTCATCCATGCGGCTACCCACTACATAACAGCGACTGAACAACAACAACAAATGGCTGGTTTTCATTATTCCAGAAGAGCAGCTGGAGATTGCCATTAGGTCAGCTCTGCCATGAAGCGACTGTACTGCTAAGAGCAGAAAATCTGTTCAATATTCTGGGCTGGATCAATTCTAATGATCCTTAGATAAACTTGATCATCCAGATCCATTTCCAAATGGCTTCAGGCCTCATTTTTGGATAGGAGCAACCATGTTTTTGGTATAGAATGACCTTGACTAAAATATAGGCCGATGTGTTGATGTCCTGGACTTTTTGGCAGCATTCGGTGCTTTCAGTCATAGATTACATGACGAAATTATCAGCACCTAAAAAGGTTAGTAAGGAATAAAAAAGGGCCAGTTCTCAAAATCTAATCATAAAATATACAAATATATATATGTGTGTTTATTCAACATAAATTAAAATAACAAACAAGGGCCCATTCATACCTCATATAAAACTATAAAAACATACAAAGGCTAATAAGATAGACCTAATAAGATAGACCTAATGCGTTTCGGCCTTTACAGGCCTTCCGCAGAGGTCTAATACATACAGAACATATTGGCTGATGTGCAAAAATACATACAATGCTTCATATACAAAATATGGAATAAAGACCAGAAATCAATTGTTCAAAAATTTAACCACTGGGCATGGAAAAGAAATACAGAAATACAAATGAAGCCTCTAGTGAAATCACATGTCCAGTGGTACTTCTCTCTGGTCAACTGTATATTCATCTAAGGTTGTACAGCCAAATGTTCACTGGAGGCTTCATTTGTATTTCTGTATTTCTTTTCCATGCTCAACGGAAATCCAATTTCTTCTTCTTCTTCTTCTTCTTCTTCTTCTTCTTCTTCTTCTTCTTCTTCTTCTTCTTCTTCTTCTTCTTCTTCTTCTTCTTCTTCTTCTTCTTCTTCTTCTTCCTGACACATTTTCCGAT
>NW_015164675.1:870243-871540 GCF_001447785.1 Gekko japonicus
GCTCAGCAAGGGTATGACAGCCCCCAGCGTACCTGAAAGACTATGTTTCATAGGGGAGGGTCCGGACTATGGGGGAGGGGTGTAGTGTCCGCTGACCGCCACCGGAGGTCAGCGCACATGCCCAAGCTTCAGGCTGAAACAACAATGGGGACTAGGATCCTAGTCCCTCCACTGGGGAACCAATGGGATCCGTGGCGGGAGATTTGAACCCACCAATGGTGACCAGGGGCGGTCCCCAGGTGTGTATATAGTTGGCCTGCCGGCCGTTTATCCGCATGTCTTGTTGTGTGCCAATAAAGCGTGCTATGCACCACGTCGTTGTCTGTCGTTCATCCATGCGGCTACCCACTACATAACAAGTGACAAGCAATGTTCCCTCTACGTTGAGTTAGTGTGAGCTAGCTCACCATTTTTTAGCCTCCGGCTCACACATTTTTGTCTTAGCGCAGGAAGGATGGCTCCAGAGCAAACTAATTTATGCAGTAGCCAAATTGCTGGCTCACAGCTTTAATGCCAGTAGATCACAAAGTAGAATTTTTGCTCCCAAGGCTCCACAGCTTAGAGGGAGCATTGGGGGCAAGATAGAAACAACAGAACATGTCATCCTTTACTGCCCTTTTTTATCAATGAATTGCTCAAAGTATATCTCCCCCCTGCTCAATAGAAAACCTGGGTGTTCAAATCTGGGGTATGTTAAAACATTGCTCCTGAGAGAAAACATGCAGGTGACTGCACTTTGTGCGACATTCTGTGCAGCAGCCTGCAAAACTCAACTGAACATTCAAGAAAGTAAAGTATAACATAAGCCAATATAATATGTATAATTTTACAGATTTTAAGTCTTAAAGGTTAAACTCCTTCTCTCATAATATATCCCTATGTATTATTGGAATGTTATTTAAAATTTACAAAGTTTATTATAGTTGTTTTTTTTAAATCCCCTGCGAACTGGGTAGCTTTATTATTTTTTGTTACACCTAAACACTACAGAAAAAGAAAAAAGGGAAGGGAAAAGTTACCCCAGGATAAAGGACAGAAAATAAAAAACCCACACTATGACTAAAATCCCAAGAGAGAGGGTTATAAATGGTTAGTATTCTGTTAGTATTCCAAAATAAAAAGCTTTTCGTTTAAGTCAATGTAGTCGGAAATTAGTAAATCCATATTAGTATCTTCTCCGTCATCTTCTGCGCGTGCAAAGAGTTCTTTCATCTCCATCACTGTTTGAAAGCTCCATATCTTCAAAGAGTTATTTTGGTCTTCTAAGCCGCAAAGCATATGTCTCTTTGGCCCCGTC
>NW_015164675.1:872044-883953 GCF_001447785.1 Gekko japonicus
CAGATCCGTTAGCATAGAGAGCAGGTCTTCTGCCTCCTCGCCTCTCGGACTCTGACCGCCCCTCCCAATTTGTCTGCCTGCTTTTCCTCTTACGCCGGCCATTTTTCTACTTTGTTTACTTTAGAAGACCAACTTCACTCTTCTTCAAAGAATCGCTTACGTTTTTCTGCAAACACAGCTAAGTCTCTTGCACACTTCCGCGATTCTCTTCTCTCCTCCCCCCCTATTTTGTTAAGATATTTCTGTTTGTTTACGTCCAGGAGGCTTCCCGGACGCTGCTTTCCGAAGGGTGGGGGGGAGAACTCACTTAAAAAAAAAAGTTTTTCGCTTGGCTCTTTCTCCGACTCATCGCTTGTCTGCCTCCAGACTCCTTATAGCTCCGATAAATCGATAACCCTCACAGCTTGTCCCGGTCGGCATTGGCTAAGCTCGGTAAAAACCGAACCTCGCAGGGGGAGGACCGAATGGGGCGAAGGAGCGCCTCAATTCTCCGGCATTACGCCGTTGAAGAGGTTGCCCCTCCCGTGCCCCCGGCTCGGAGCCTTTACCTAAGGCTCACCTGGGAGTGCCACTTGAGGTGGCACCCCTCCTACCCCACTGGAGTGCGGATTACCTCCCCAGCGATCGGGGAGAGTGTCCGCCATCGCCGAGCCACAGACCGGAAGTCCCAAAGTTTATTATAGTTTTATCTGAAACGTTAAATGATTTTGGGCAATGTGGTATGTTTTATTCTGTGTTTCATGCTGGTGTAATATTGTAATAAATGACTTTGAACTTTGATCAGCACCACTTTGTGATGGTTCTGTTCCTCTCTGTTTACAGAAGATGGTAATGGAATGTTGCTGTTCTACCCATGGAAATTGTCCTCTTGGTTTTCACAAGGCTGTATCTTGTCTGCCTTTTAAACATCTACATAAAACAGCTAGAGGATGTCATCCATGATTTTGGAATCCAGCATCATAAATATGCAAGCAACACCTAATGATGTGTCTTCACTTCATGTTTGAATGGTAGAAGCCCTGAATATAGGCCCAGCTAAGACATTTTCTGAATGACAGCTAACAAATTGAAGCTCAGTGCAAAGAAGACAAACATTGTTGTTTGAAGATGGGCTAAATAGGTTTTGAATGGGTAGGCTGCTTGTGCAGAAAGGGAGAGCATAATTTCTGAAGGATCATGTCCTACTGCGTCCTTCATTTCACCTTGGTGTTCAGGTGGTAGCCATGACCCTGAGCTCATTTTTTACAACTATGTCCAGCATGCCAGTCATACTTCCATTATAAAAATCCTGATAATGTCTAGATAAGTTTCCTGTAGTACCTTCTACATGGGTGCCTATGAAGGCTTTTTGGTGTTTCACCTAATTTAAAGTACAGTGGCTAGATTGTTAGCTGATACATTGGGGAACCATAGTACATTCATCTTCAAAGAGCTGCATTGGTAGTCACCTTCTGGGCATAATTCAGAGTACTTGTCTTGACCTTTAAAAACTTATACGACTGAACCTGGGCCTTGGTGGATCACTTGGCTTGTGCACTGATAAAAAAAATAGCTGGTTCTAAGAATTAGTGTGAATTGCAGGATACAACAATATGAAAGTGTACAGCCATTCCTCTTTCACTTGTATCTGAGGGGATGTCTTCTCCCATATATTCCTTTTATTGTTTTAGATCTGCTAGACTGAGGGCTTTTTCATGGTAGTGCAGTGTAAACTTTGGAATTGTCTGCCAATTGTCTGTTCACCTTGGCAGCTCAGCGTTGCCTTTCAAAGACTGTCCTGTTCAGGCCATGCTTCAGGGCTGGGCATTCATGGAGAGTTGTTGAATTCTCACCGCCCTAGGAGGACAACCACTACAATCCACTCCTGGGCAGTGGAAAGAATTTGGATGCCCAACTACCCTGGGCTGGGAGGGGGCACTGGCTTGGCTGTTCTACCCCCTTACATGCCAGCTGCCATCAATGGTGAGGATAAGGAGGCAAGTAGGTAGGTGATTCTGTTCACCACTTACCACTACCCTTTTAAGTGGCAATATTACTATTCCTCCCTGCCTGCAGACCAGGGCATCTGCTGGGCAGGAAGAAGAACAGGATCAGTTAGCACTGGCTGTGAGTTAGGAGGGAATCAGCAGAGAGAAAGGGCATATGTGCTGCTACAGAAAGGGTGGCCACATGCACTGGCACCACTTTGAAATGTGCAGGTAGACATATGCATAGTTGCCATTGGCAGTGGTATGTGGATGCTGTCCTTGGTTCTGTTGTGACCACTGTGAAAGCTAATAGACTAGCAAGAAAGAGAGCTCACCAACATCTGGAATTGGATTAATTTAGGAGAGCCATTTTCCTTCTTGATTCAGGGTGACCTTGAATTTACAATCCACACCTTTAATATATTTTCTGCTGTGTGCTGACATTATTTTATTTGGTTTTGTCAATGAACAGCCCCACTGACCATTTTGGCCCTCCAGGGCATTTAAGCAGTCAGCAGTCATCCCAAGTCTCTTGCCTAGGGTTGCCAGCCTCCAGGTGGTGCCTGGGGATCTCCCGCTTTTACAGCTGATCTCCAGCTGACAGAGATCAGCTCCCCTGGAGAAAATGGCTGCCTTAAAGGGTGGACTCCATGGCACTGTACTATGCTGAGGCCCCTCCCCTCCCCAAACCCTGCCCTCTCCTGGATCCACCCCCAAAGTCTCCAGGTATTTTCCAACCCAGACCTGGCAACCCTACTCTTGCCACTGATGCTCTACTGTCCTGAGTCCACCCAGCTCACAAAGTTGTTTTCCTACTTCTCTCTGGTATTTCCACTGCCACCAACTTGTCAGTTAGAGTATTACCAGTTAAGAGGTTTTGTCAATGAACCTCCTCATGGATCACTGCCTTGTCGTGGCGAGGGGGCTTGCACGGTTCGATGAAGCTGTGGGCTATGCCGTGAAGGGCCACCCAAGACGGACAGGCCACAGCAGAGAACTCAGACCAAGTGTGATCCACTGGAGAAGGAAATGGCAACCCACTCCAGTATCTTTGCCAAGAAAACCCCATGGACAGTAACAAAAGGCTAAAAGGGTTCTTTCATTTCGCATCTGTGGTCTGATCTCACAGAGGGGACAGGCTGGTCTGGTGAGAGAGAAAGATCCCTCACTTGGTTGAGAGTGAGTACAGGTAGCATAGCCTGGCAGGCTGTGGGCCTGGAAGTAGTAACCAGTTAAGCGAACTAGGTAGTCACGTTAGGATTGTGTTTATTTTGCCTTTTAAACACTGTTATATCTTTTAAAGCACCTTGTCTTGTGTTCCTTGCCCCAGTACTGTGTTAATAAACCATTTTGTTTAATTGCTATCTGCCTGGTCATCACGCTTAAGTTCTCGGCTTAAAAAGGGGCATTTTGGATGGGCTTGGGAGGGTACCCTGGGTCTTCTCAAGGGACCCGAAGTATAGGGTAGTGGAGGCAGAAGGTGGCGCCCCCCTGGGGTCATGACAAAACCCCACACACATACTTTGCAAGATTGACCAAGAAATACACAGAAATGATGCCAACACTCAGTACTCTGTCCCTCAGCCCTGTACATGACCCAATTGGTCTTATCCTAAGTCAGGCTCTTTAAACTTAGATGTTACAGTATTCTAAAAGCTTTCCTTTGCCTTGGAGCTTTTGTCCAGGCTGCCAGCCCTATTTTAGCGCCATGTGGTGATGGTGGCCTTCAAGACAGAGCTCTGATGAAATGGATCCTGAAAAAAGGACCCAGTGAAATGGACCTTGTGAAATGGTCTATGCAAAATGGACATTGTACCTCTCATGTCCAGGTAATGTATTAAAACTCCCCCCCCCCGGGCATTCTTTCTCTCTCTGCCTTCTCAGGAGAAGATAATATTTTGCTTTTGGCACATCCCAGTCTCTGTCCTTTCCAAGGTGTCACATTCCTGCCAGGGTTTGATTGTTCTGTGCTACCTAGAAACATTTGTGTATCCAACCCTTAAGTAGTGGGCACTCTCTGACCTTGGTTTAACAGCTATACCTGTTAAAATGAAGGCGGGTGTAGTCCACAAAACGGAATGCATTTCTCTGCAGGTTTAGATTAGTGTTTTGCTTTTAGCAGATTTTAATGTATTTTGCATACATAAGAGCCTCAGTGAAAGTATAAATAGGACACAAGGTGTAAATTCTCCAAATCAATAAACATTTTGTTTATGAGTTGCCTATTATTATGGGGGAAACAAGAATACACTCTTCCTGCTAGAAAAATAAGAAATTCAGATTTACATTTGCTAGTGGACTGAATCCTGTCTACTTGTGCCAGCCTAGGCTTAGAGTTGTGAAAGACTTTGTTTCATAGTTAACTGTTCTAACTCTATGGAGAAAAAGTGTTAGAGACTGAGAGCCGGTTTGGTATAGTGGTTAAGTGTGCGGACTCTAATCTGGGAGAACCGGGTTTGATTCCCCACTCCTCCATTTGCACCCGCTGATGTGACCTTGGGTCAGTCACAAGCTTCACAAGCTCTGGCACAGCTGTCCTTGAAAAAGAGCAGTCTGTGTCAGAGTACTCTCAGCCCCACCCACCTCACAGGGTGTCTGTTGTGGGGAGGGGAAGGGAAAGGAGTCTGTAAGCTGCTCTGCGACTCCAAGTGAAGGGCGGGGTATAAATCCAATCTCCTCCTCTTCTTCTTCTTCTTCTTCTTCTTCTTCTTCTTCTTCTTCTTCTTCTTCTTCTTCTTCTTCTTCTTCTTCTTCTTCTTCTTCTTCTTCTTCTTCTTCTTCTTCCTGACATATTTTCAGATTCCCTCCATTCCATAACCACAGTGCTTTCACAATGACTACTTTTTATGAATACAAAATTGCTAGGTTGGCAGGTCTAGACGACAAGGTGGCTTCCACACATAAGAACATAAGAAGAAGTAAATGGCACCAGGAAAGATAGCCCAATGGTTTAAGGCAGTATAAAGTAACATTGTACATTTATTTACTTACTTATTCATTACTTCATTTGTAGTTTGCTTTTGTATCAAGGCTCAAGAGTGATGTATATTTTTCCAGCTCTACACTGAGGTGCACTGAAAGGAAAGGAAAAGCCTCCACAGACTGCCAAGTCTGTGGCTAGAGCCCATAGGCTGGATATAAATAGCAAAATCTTGTTCCAGCAAAAGCTGAAGGATAACTGAGAGTGTTACAACCTGACTAGGTCGCTCTCTTTGGTGGACAAAGTCATACCGATTGCTGTGCTACCCCAGTACAGCTCCATAGGGTGGGGTGTGTGAAATGGTGTTGGTCAATGCTGCGATGTCACTTCTGGATGCATAACCCGAAGTAACATCAGCATGTCACAGGACACTAGGATTCATCTGAAATTCTACCGTTTTTACCACAGAGTTCTGAGTGAATTCTAGAGTATACAATGACATAGTGAGGTAACTTCCAGTTATGCAGCTGGAACTGATGTCATGGCATCAACAGATACCATTTGGGAAAGTCCTGCCCTCCCCAGTCTCCTTGGAGTTGCCAGCCAAAGTAGCTCTGTAGGACAAATGTATGTTGAAGCCTCACCTTTCTGGAATTAAATGAAAGGTGCTGAGCTCAATTTTGGAACTGAGATGCTTTCCAAGCTCTTCAGTATTGACAAGTCCAGAATGAGTCTCCAGAACCACTGCTGGCCACCACCACCACCCCAAGCCACCTCAACCCCACACTGTGTGAGGGTGTGAGGCCACTGCTGCAACAAGCCAGCTGCTAGAGCCCTCGACAGGACACATATGAACAGCTACCTCCATAAGCGGGCATGAATAGCAACTATGGGTGCATGGGCACAAGTGGCTACCACTACAAGCTGATGGCATCAACTCAGCAAGAGCCTACTCTTCCTCTTCTCCACCTCTATTGGTGGGTGGGGACATGGGCAGGGCAGGCCAGGCCAGGGCTGTTTATGCCTTTTAGAGCACAGCTTCAGGGGCCAGTGGCAATCAGCTATAGTGCAGTCAGAGGGGCTCTCCACTGCCCTACAGCTGAAGTTGCTGCCACATACCACAACTCCCGAGATGGGAGAGATGCCAGAAGTAGTGGTTGGGGCTCTACAGCACACACACATACACACAACATAGGGCTTGGGACATCTGTTCTGGTTGCCCCGTGACTAAGACCACCCTAATCTAACCATCTCAGTTACTGCATTTCATCTCCCACATCCAATAAATTCCTTGTTCTCAAAGCTCTCCATGCCTTGAACCAGGGGTCCCCAATGTGCTGTTCATGGGCGTCATGGCTCCAACCAACAACTTTCCTGGCACCCACTAAGTGTTTTTTACAAAAGTGGGCAGGGCCAGATGGGGCTTTTGCCAGCAAAGTTTCTGATTGGCCATTGAATATTTGATTGGCTGCCACCACAGGACACAGATCTTCACTGTGTGATTGAAAGTAATCTGCAACAACCATTTTGTGACTGACTCGGCCTACTGTGGAAGCCATTTTGTGGTAGCCATTTTGTAGCTGCGCTCACCATGCAATGTCAAAATTCCAAAGGTGCCTACAGGCTCAAAAAGGTTGATTACCCCTGCCTTGAATGAGTCACTGTCATTTATTTTGCTCCACATCATTTTTGCTATTTTAATGATGATTTGGTTGTTCTTTTTGAAACCTTTTTTGCATTTTCACACTATGTCAGTGCTCTGTTTACATACCATTTCCATATACATGCCATTTTACTCCATTTACATGCTATGTATGTGCCATTTATATGCACCCAGGTGTTTATGCCTTTTATGTACAAAATTAACATTGAAAAATGTGTATGTCTTTTTACAGGGGGGGAAATTAGCACAAGGGGAAATGGTGTGAAAATAAAGACTCTTGGGTATTTTCCTCTTATGAGAAAAAAGGTAAATCAAAAGGGGATATCTGAACTGAAACAGCAAGCTTGTGAATTTTTCTCTCATCCCTATAGGCTGCTGAAAGGCTGCTCTGAAGAATTCTCCTCACTTGGCTTTATTCATACTTTGTTCATACTCTTGGCCATGATTGTAACCCCTTCCAAGAGCAAATGCATTGTAAACAAGACTTGGGCCCTTTCTGCACTCACAGCTTATTGCAGAGTATCGAATCAGTCAACCCTTTAAACTTGACTTTGGATTTCTGTTCCTGCTGCCATTCGCACCAGTCTTACACCATCTGGTGTATTTATTCTGCAGCTACAATTTAAAAACTGCACTTTTCCAAATCAAGTTGGAATGTCACTTCTGACGTGGGGGGGGGGCAGTGTCCACAGTTTTTTTAAATTTACGGTCGCCCTATCACAGCTGCACTGTAGTGAGTGATGGGAAAGGGCAGCATAGCCTGCAGGGAGGTGGCTGGCTGGGTTGTGCAGAGACATTTTATTATTATTATTTAAGCTTCTGCTTTTGTATCCCTTCACCCCTTAGTTGCTGATGGTGGGGGTTCTGTCTGAGTGGATGTTGGGGACAAGTTGGGGAGGGGGATCACAAGAGAATGAACAAGGGGGGAGAAAAGCGTCACTTTTTACCAAGCTCTCAAAGGTCTCTAAGGTTAGCCCCCCCCCTTTCACTTTATTCAAGCGTAAGCATGGAGGGGGCTTGGGGAAGGCAGCAGGCAGATGGGGGGGAGCAAGCAGTTCCACAATGTCTGGAAAGCAGGAGCTGCCATGGGCAATGGGCAGCTACAACCAGCCCTCTGGCTTCAGTCTGGGCAACAGCCACTCTCCTGGCATCTCCCTGGGGGAAGGCACTTTGCACAAGGACACAGAAGAATATGAGAAAGCAAAATCCCTATGTATGGCAAAGGGAGTTAAGTTTGGGAGGGGGAGTGCAAGAGAATGAACAAGTAGGGGAGAGAGAAGCATCTCTTTTTACCAAGCTCTCAAATGTCTCTAAGCCAGTTTGGTGTAGTGGTTAAGTGTGCGGACTCTAATCTGGGAGAACCGGGTTTGATTCCCCACTCCTCCACTTGCACCTGCTGATGTGACCTTGGGTCAGTCACAAGCTCTGGCACAGCTGTCCTTGAAAAAGAGCAGTTTGTGTCAGAGTTCTCTCAGCCCCACCCACCTCACAGGGTGTCTGTTGTGGGGAGGGGAAGGGAAAGGAGTTTGTAAGCCGCTCTGAGACTCCAAGTGAAGGGCGGGGTATAAATCCAATCTCCTCTTCTTCTTCTTCTTCTTCTTCTTCTTCTTCTTCTTCTTCTTCTTCTTCTTCTTCTTCTTCTTCTTCTTCTTCTTCTTCTTCTTCTTCTTCTTCTTCTTCTTCGAAGCCCGTCTGCCACCTCCCCATTAACTGCAGCTGAACTGTTAAAGCATCCCCTGCTAATGGTTTCTTTCTCCACCGAACAAAGTTTAGCAATCAACTTATCATTTTGCTAGACTAAAAGGGCTTGTTTTTTTAAAAAAATGAAATTAAAAAGATGGGAAACCCTCACAATACTGGAGCCAAAGTAGGGAGGAAGGCGGAAGGAGCAGAGTGGGAGTAACAACAAACTGCAACCTTGGTGATGGGGTTGACAAAAAGAAAGGTGGGAATGTGGTGGTGGGAGGGTGGGTGGTGATGCAGCATCTGCAGAATAATGTCTGCATCAGAAATACCCTCGACTTGAAAGCAGAGCAAGAAGAAAGTCTGTGGCAAAACAGGATCCGGAAAAGCCAGGGATTCAGCTAACTGAAAGTGGAACAGGGAAAAGGAATGCAGAAGCAACAACAAAAGCCAATGCACACGTGAGGCAAAAGCTGGAGGAAAGGCAAAATGCAACATAAAAGGCGACGGAGAAAGCAGAGGAAATGATGGATGCAGAAACAGTCTTTCATCTCTGTTTGTAGTTTTCAGAGCTCATTGTGCAAAAACTATATTTAAGCTGTACCACAGCTCCCTCACATTTGGAGCTTTTTGCTATACAGACAAAATGGTGATCGCCTGTAGCATATTCTCCTTGCATGAATAGTCAAACATGACACCTAAAAAGGGTTACAGGCTATACCAGTCCTGGGTCTATCTCATGTTATCAGGACATACATAAGTTTTGCTATATATTACTAAGAGGTGCATTTTTGGCAGCAGCCATATGATGTAATGTGTAGTTCTGTTCTAGGGATGCCAGCCTCCAGGTGGGACCTGGGGATCCCCTGGAATTACAGCTCATCTCCAGACCACAGAGATCAGTTCCCTGGGAGAAAATGGATGCTTTGGAGGGTGGAGCCTATGGCATAGTACCTTACTGAGGTCCCTGTCCTCCCCAGCCTCCACCCCCAAATCTCCAGGAGTTTCCCCGCCTGGGGCTGACATCCCAATCCCCCCACTCCTTGCCAGAGGCCATGGGCAACCCTATTCTGCTTTTAGTTATAGTTAGGACTGGACAAATTAAAAACACAGGTGGCCTTCTCTTACAGGATCTTGCATACATACAGCATAACGACAAGTCACGCTGAATGCAGCTTTTGAACAGCCACACCAATCGCATGTCTGATTCATATTAAAGCATTCAACATTCCTTCTAGAATTAGAGCATGGTTGATTAACGATGAGTTTAAATTAAAGGACAAAGAAATGGCTCTCTGATGTGTGGTTAACTTTATCCAGCTTGAAGATTTGGATGAGGCTTCTCTTTCTCTGCTCCTGCCCTGTCTCTTCGATTTGAGAACAACATGCTGCTTTCAATTAGTGAGGGAAGGGGATGATGTCAGAGAACTCTGTTACATGAAGAGTCTACTGCTGCCAAAACGAGCTACTAAATGCCATATTCTGAAACTGTCTCCAGAACTACTTGCTTTGACCATCCATTTTTTTTAAAATCTAATTTTATGGAAACAACAGTGTAAATGATAGACATCTATGAATAATACAATAAGATACATTCTTTCTGCCCAGTAGAAAACAATGGTTTTGTTTTGGCTTCATTCTTTCAACCATTTTGTCCCAGACCCACATAGCTGCAGGACAAGTATTGCTTGTGTGTGTGTGTGTATACATATATATCACAGGGGGGAGTCCCATCCTTTGTGTCCCACACCCATGCTGGGCCACCCACCAGCTAGCCAGCCCTCTCACTTGCAAAACCACAGCCAATGTCTGCCCGGCTTACATGGGGAGGGGAAGACTCCAGCACGTCCTCTTCCCCCTGCATGCCCACAGTCAGGTTCAGGTTCAATCAGGTTCAGGTTCAATCATTTTATTGCTCATAGACCAATAGGTCATAAGCAGATATACAAAATATAGTACATGCAATGGAGTACAGCATACGCTATAATTTACAGTTTACAGTTTCACAGAATTATGTAGTTTAGTTTACTGAATACACATTAATTACCTAAAAGGTAAAGGTAAAGGTTCCCTTGCTCGAAAGCCAGTCGAGTCCGACTCTAGGGTTGCGGTGCTCATCTCCGTTTCAAAGCCGAAGAGCCAGCGCTGTCCGAAGACGTTTCCGTGGTCATGTGGCCGGCATGACTAAACACCAAGGCGCACGGAACGCTGTTACCTTCCCACCGAAGTGGTACCTATTTATCTACTTGCAATTTCTTGCAGAGTTAATTCATTTAATTCCACCCAAGGTTACAGATAAAAACTTTGCCACTGCCAGCATCACATTCGCATCAGTATCAGCTAAGAGATTAGCTACAAGTTCCTGATTAGTAGCAGGGCTCCATTTTTTAATGTACACTGAAATCCATCTGTTGCGAGCCATATTATATTTCTTACCATCAATTTTAAAAGTGCCAAATTGTGTCCAAATTGCCTGAAATATAATTGCAAAGTCGTTCTGAAAAAGGAGTCCCTAGAAATCTACCCATTAGCTCCCCAAGGGGCAAAGCATTTAATCTTGCCTTGGAAAACAATATTCTATATTTGGGGACTGTCAGAGATTTACAATAAGGGGACAAAGATTCCGGGATTGGGAGACCTAAATAATGCAAAGAACAGACCCTTCGAGCTCAGCAACTTGTACTCCATTTATCCAAGTATATCACACTAGATTTAATTTGCTTCTGCACAGCAGGATTGTCTGTTTGATTAAAAAATTCAGGGGAAAATCCTAAAATTTGTAATTTGCCATCAACCATTTGCAACCATGAACTTCAAAAGTTATCCTTAGCTAAAAGGTGCAAATAACATCCTTCTGGTGAATAGAGAGTTTTTAGCCTAAAGAAGAAAGTTGCCATCCAACCCTTGGCTTCTAAAGACTGTTCAGAGAATTCCATAGGAATAGATGGACCAGAAACACATAGAGGGAGATTAGACAGGGAACAAAGAAAAGAGATTGAGCAAAAATCGAACTTCTTGCTCACTCTGGTAATGAATAAAGGAGCACCATAAAGTAATTGGGAAACTACCTTTGCATGAAAAGCACGAATGGCTGCAGGTAAAAAGTTACCACCCATAGTTCAAAAATTTTTAAGAGGGCAGACGCATGTATTGATGCCAGCTTTTTAGCAGCAGTCATGTGAGTCTTCCTGGACATGTTATAAGAGAAAAGCATGCCCAAGTAACGGAAGGTATTAACCTGTTCAATCGACTGGCCATTTATAAACCAGGAAAGACGCCAAGGCGGTACCCCTTTAGAAAAGACAACTGGTTTTGGAATAATTTATATCCAATAGCTCCTGAGAGCAGTAGAGTGCAAAAGCGTTCATCGAACGTTTCAGCCCTACATACGACCGAGACATCAGCACGGCATCGTCGGCATAAAATAAGTTTGATATAGATTTTTGGGATAGATGGGGAGGATGAAAAAATTCACCAGAAAGATGGTTTTCATTGTTGTTAATATGGAGGTTAAATAAGTAAGGCACCAATAGGCAGCCCTGACAAACACCTCTATTAATTTTGATCATCTTAGATAGCTGGCCTTTACTCCCACACCTCACCTGGGCAGTGTTATTTTGATAAAACTTATGAATTAGCCAAAGTAACCGATGATCCATATCCCTTTTTGCAAGTT
>NW_015164675.1:883972-890658 GCF_001447785.1 Gekko japonicus
TCCCTACAATCTGGCATGAGGAATTGCATCAAAAGCCCTTTTCAAATCAATTTCAGGCTACATATATTTTACCTCCCGAAGGATTAATATACCTTTCAATCAAATGGGCAAGTACTACACAATGGTCGATGGTAGAAGTCTGGCTCTTGAAACCAATCTGAGAGGCCATAAGGACTTGTTTCTCTAAGAGCCAAGTCCATAATTTAGTCAGCAAATAGGAGGTAAATAATTTACCTACACAAGAAAGCAGACTAATTGGTCTGTAGTTGTCAGGTTTAGAATGATCACCTTTTTATATATTGGTATGACGAGTTTAACCATGGGTTTGGTATGAAGCCAGAGTGGCAAACGTTAGAAAAAAGGGAGCCAAGATCTTACTCCAGCCTGGGATGTTACTCTCGAAAAGCCTGCCCACAGTGCCACTGCCTCCTCTTGCCTGGCTCACACTGTAGTGCCTCTGCCTCTCCCTTCTTCTTCCCACCCAGCTAGCATATGTGGTGGCAGCTCTGGCTATTTCCCCTACTGCCAGTTTGGTGTAGTGGTTAAGTGTGCGGACTCTAATCTGGGAGAACCGGGTTTGATTCCCCACTCCTCCACTTGCACCTGCTGATGTGACCTTGGGTCAGTCACAAGCTCTGGCACAGCTGTCCTTGAAAAAGAGCAGTTTGTGTCAGAGTTCTCTCAGCCCCACCCACCTCACAGGGTGTCTGTTGTGGGGAGGGGAAGGGAAAGGAGTTTGTAAGCCGCTCTGAGACACCTTTGGGTAGTGAAGGGCGGGGTATAAATCCAATCTCCTCCTCCTCCTCCTCCTCCTCCCACATGCCTTGCACGTGTGGCGGTGGCTCCTGCTCTCTCTCTTGTCTGTCCTACAATCACCACAAAGGTAGGGTTGCCAGATCCGGTTTGGGAAATTCCTGGACATTTGGGGATGGAGCCTGGGGAGGGCAGGAACCTCAGTGTGGTACAATGCTGTAGACACCCCCAAAAACATCCACTTTCTCCAGAGGAACTGATCTCTGTAGTCTGGAAATGAGATGTAATTCCAGGGGATCCCCAGGTCCTGCCTAGAAGCTGGCATCCCTACATGAAGGGAGGGAATTAAAACCTCCATCGGGGGGGGGGTTCCCACATTTTTTCTGCAAACAGGGGTTTCTCCCCAAACACACACACATCTGCAGAAGAATTTCCCTTAGCTGAACTGGTCCTACTCTTTAGGTCTATCGATCTGCACTGGGGGCAATTTAGAATGAGAATGAAAGAGGACACATCCACTGTACACAGTATTTACAGATGATCTTACTCATAGGCCCCTTCCCCAAGATATCTAAATAAAAACTCTGAGGATTGCTTATCTTGTAGCTTGGCCCTTGTAGTATTATCAGTATATTTCGGGTTGATTTTGTTTCTTCCTTTTTCTTCGTTTAATGTGGCTTCCCCCCCCCGAAATTACTCTACAGATGTTTAGAAGATTCCTGATTATTTCTTGTTGCATTCCTGGACTTTGTAGCTGGGTTTGTAGCTGGTGTGCCCTGCTCAAGTTTCAAGATAGGTGGCAGGGATTTTTACATTCACTTTCTTAGGCATTCAGACCAGTTTGGTTTACAGAAGTCTCACAGTAATAGAGGCCCACTTCCTCTGCTGGTTATCTAGTAAATACCGGATATTATTGAGTAAAAATACACACATAGAAAACCACAGTGATAAAATGTTCTTAGAAATGGCTTACTTGGGAGAAGAATAAAAACTGTTCTCAACCCTTGCAGTAGAATCTTAAAATATGGTATAACTTAATGCTCATTTCTATAAGATCCAGCTGTTACTGGAGGGGTAAAGAGGAGGATAAGGTGGAAAAGAGGAAGCTTATATTTCATCTAGAATTGCCAGGCCAAGCTGGGCAACCAGTGGGAGACTGGAGGGGGGCATGGGCAGGGTGGGGACATGGGCAGTAGCCAACAGCAATGGTGTGATATCGCTTCCAGGAAAAACCCAGAAGTGATGTCACACCACTCTAGGAATCACCAGAAATGTTATGGTTTTGCCATAGAGTTTCTGGAGACTCATAGAGAGGTATGACATCACTTACAGGGAAAACCCAGAACAGATGCCACACCATCGGCCTAATTACCTTTTTTTCCCCTCCTGTCATCATTCCATGCTGCACAGCATACTTGGATACAGCTACTCTTTAGCAGTCTCTGATGTGGCATGGAATACTCCCTAATAAGTATACCTGATACAGGTGGGAAATTCTCTGTGTGTGTGTGTGTGTGTGTGTATGTGTGAGAGAGAGAGAGAGTCCCTTTCCTGTTTTAAAAGAGAATTAAAAATTAAATTTAAAAGGAGCTGCACAGGCTAACCCCATGAGTTCTCAGGGCAAAAGCACACAAGTAACCAGACTGATGTTATTTTAAAAAATATTTATATAATTTATTGAAAGAATAGACAAGTTATCAAGATTATAGCCAACAGATTAGCAAAAGACATACAGAACACAAAACAACAAAGCTAGCTTTCAACTGCCCAGCACTTCCAAAAGGTTTGTCAGGTTGTGCAAAACTTACATCCAAAGCAGGCCTCAAATTAGCATAGACTACAGTTTTAGTGATTTGCCAAGCATAGACCCAGACCTGTACTCGTGAAGTCTCAGAGTGGAACCCTTGCCCCTGTGGGGATATCATAATTATAGTTTTTGACCCCTCAAGTCAGGTAACGGTGACATCCAATCCTAGCACGCCTTTAGGATAATTCTCCAGAATCTTACATCATTGCTCCTGATCTCCCCCTCCCCAACTCTAGCAACATGTTCTCAAGAGAAGCTAATTCCTCTGACCTTGGACTGATAATTAAGAACACCTGCAAGAAAGAGCCAGGCCTGTTACTTTATACATTAACCCGGGGGGGGGGGAGAATGATGCTTTGCGTCACAAATGGGTTCCCTTATGGAATAAAACTTGGTTAAATGACAGGGGGGAAAGAGCAGGAATAAATGGACAGCTCTTGCAGTGGAGGGAAGTAAGCACTGGGGTCCCACAAGGATCAGTATTGGGGCTGATACTATTTAATTTGTTCATAAATGATCTGGAATTAGGGGTGAGCCCTGTAGTGGCCATGCTTGCAGGTGACACAAAATAATTCAGGATGATGAAAGCCAAGGCTAAGTGTGAAGAGCTACAAGAGGACCTCCACAAATTGGGTTAGTGGCTGACAATGTGGCAAATGAAATCCAATGTTGGTAAGTTTAAGGCGATGCAATGTTGGTAACAGTGTAAGGTGATGTAGCTTCATGTTCAAGTATAGGCTAATGGGGTCTGAACTTGCTGAGACTGAAAGGGAAAAAATATTGGGGTCATAGTAGATAGCTGAATGATGAAAGTGTCAACCCAGGGTACTGCAGTGGTGAAAAAGGAAAACTCTGTGTTAGGGATTATTAGGAAAGGGATTGAAAATAAAACAGCCAATATTGTATTTCCCCTGTATAGACCTACGGTGCAGCCTCATTTGGAATACTGTGGCCGCGG
Organism: Gekko japonicus; assembly: GCF_001447785.1. Classification (NCBI taxonomy): domain Eukaryota; kingdom Metazoa; phylum Chordata; class Lepidosauria; order Squamata; family Gekkonidae; genus Gekko; species Gekko japonicus. The sequence goes on from NW_015164675.1 coordinate 887,491, forward strand.
TCACATGGGGGGGGGGAAGCACGGCCAAAGCGCGGCTTTTCTGAGCCACAGCAAAAGAGATGGGCGGTGGCAGGATCAGACAGACCCCTCGAGCCGCCACACAGTTGCTCCCTGGCACAATCAGATGCCGGGGGGGGAGCCATGGAATGGAGAGCGAGGCAGCCGGCTGCGCATGTGTGCGCATGCACAGTTTGGCCTGGAGCCTCGAATGCTGCAGAAGACGGGCGCACAGGCGATCCCACAGCCGCCTTTGCTGCGGAGCTTCAGGTAGGTAGTACTATTTTTAGGGGGGGGGGTTATGCGCGGTTTCACCCAGAAAGGACAGATCAGGGACGGGTGTGCTCTGCTTCCCAGATGTTGCGGTGTGATCGTGCCCGTTTGATGCGCCCCCGATCCATCCCTCTTGCGGGGCAAAACCTCCCGTGTGACCGGGGCCTCAGTATAGTTTTGGTCACCATATCTCAAGAAAGACATTGCAGAGCTGGAAAAAGTACAGAGGAGGGCAACCAAGATGGTTAAGGGGATGGAGCACCTTCCCTAGGAGGAAAGGCTGAAGAGTCTGGGTCTTTTCAGCTTAGAAAAGAGACGACTGAGGGGGGACATAATAGAGGTTTGTACATTTATGCATGGGGTCATTTGGAATAGAGAAAGTTGACAAAAACAACTCCCCCCCCCTCCCAAAACACTAGGACTTGAGAGCATCCAATGGAGCTGATGGGCAGTGGATTCAGGACAGACAAAAGGAAATTTCTTTATAGAGTGAGTGATTAAAATGTGGAATTCACTGCCAGAGGATGTAGTGATGGTGTCATGCCTGGACCCCTCCTCCTTTGGAAGGATGAGCCTGGTACCTATGAACAGGTGACACAGGCTCTTAGCATCTCACAGGGTCACTCAAGACTCCTCCCTGGTCTGCCAATAGGATCAAAATACATCCTGGAGTCACATGGTATGTGTGCCATCAAATATGGACCAGAGGCTTATCTGGAAAACTGACCCCAAAGGTACATTGTGAAAGGGTCTGGTTTCTGGCAGCTCCTTCCCATCTTTAAATTCATCAGTGTCAAAAACTGATTTCTCAGAAAGGGTGGTAAATCTAAGCAACTCCCTATCTTTTCTGACCTTTCCCTGCCTAGCCATCCTAAGTAAATATCTAGTAAAAACCATTTTAATTCCACAACCCTTTGCGTAATAGTTGTCTCCACCTGGCAATTAGAGGTCACCAAACACAATAGACATTTCACATGAATGTTACATTGTATTTGCAATTGCTGGGGATGTTATGAAGCTTCCTCGCTCAGACAACATTGTTTCATTCACACCAAAGGGGTATATCAAGCCACACTCTGTTCAGTAGAGTGTCTTTCAGTCTGTCTGTCTGTCTCTGTATCTGGATGTCCACCAATTTAAACCCTCAACACAAGATTGGGTACCCCTACTTTCTTGAGTGAGACCCTGGTTGAGCTCTCTCATCCTTCTTTTTGGATCTCTGATTCCTTGGATAGGTAAATATGTCCTGTAAAATAAGTTCCCCTCTCTGTCTCTATAAGCTACCATCTTTATCTTCTGAACTTGTATGTGTGTTCATAGAGTGGTCTTCAATTAATAAGTTTTCTTCTTCTTTAATTCTCTTTAATAAAAGCAGGGGTTGTTTCGTAGAAAAAGAGCTAGGGGAACTCATTAGCATAACTCATTAGCATATGCCACACCCCCTGACATCACCGGAAGTGTGTCATAAGGCCACACACCCTGACATCACCGAAAGTGTGTCATAAGGCCACACACCCCGCCCCCAACAGTCCAATGAGGGGCGCGGCGGTGTACCTGCAAGTCCGGCGGGAGTGCAAGGAAGCCCCGCGAAGGCCCTCCCTGGCCCCAGGCAGGCAGGGGTGGGGAGAGGCAGGGAGGCAGCAACTTACCCTCCCTCTTCTCCTGCCTCCTCCTGGCTGAATGAGGGCCAGAAGCGGGGCGGCCGGAAGCAGGGGGCAGGGCTTCATCATGTGCCCCGCCCCCTGTACCTCACCCGGGGGCACTGCGATCCCCCGCGATCCCCCCCCGAAATGACCTCTGAATAAAAGCCATTTCATTAATCTTGGCCTGGTTCATTTTGAGAGTTCTACTGTGGGAACAGTCACTGTAAACATAGGTAGAGATCCTGCTTTATTACCTCTTCTCCCCACCTCCAAGCAATAAGCCAGATTGCATAATTTCCTTTTTCTGAAAGAATACAACCAAAATATCTGGCCAATTATATGAAAATAACAGAACGGAGGAATGATGAGTACAAATGCAAGGAGGCAACTTTTCTTTGTCAAAATATCTAAAGTTATACCCACAATCTCTCATGCTTCTACTCCAGGCCAGCAAAATTCCATCAAGTCAAATGCAGCCCACCAGTAATTCATTGTGGCCAACTGGATCCTTGGCAACCTTATTCACACACTCCAAGCCAGAACAGGTGCACTATTGGCTATCTGATGGAGTGCCTGCTGTGGTTGTGGGGCCAAGTTTGGGTATGTAGATCACAAGTTGTGTTAACTTGCTCTTCTCTATCCATATGTTTTTCCAGGTGGCTCTACCAGCTTGGATTTCCCCATATCCAGAACATACTATCCCACCTTCTTTTATTCCTGCACAGGGACTATGATCTGTCTCCTTCTGCTGCTCCCCTTCATAACTCTCTTTGAAAGGGATTTCCTCAGATTAACAGTTAGCTGTGTTGCAAGTTTCATCTATTCTTTTTAAAATTTACCTTGCTTTAATATTTACTTTAAGTACTTGTTTTCCGTTACAGCATTTTATTTGCTCCAAAGGCTAGTATAAACGTAAACCATTTTGAAGAAGAAAGTGAAGCAATTTGACATGGTGAAGTCTGGAATCCCTTTTACAATATCAAATGAATCCCTCTGTTTTTCAAAGTGAAGCATGGGAATTCCGTCATGTGGCCACCGTTAAAATCAATGCTTCCTTTCTTGGTTTATAAGGTCACCAGAACTTCTTGACAGAATTACACTCTGACAAGGTAGTTCGTCTCCCCCACCCCTTCCCTCTCCTTTTTTAAACAGAAAAAAGATAGCTCTTGTATAATCCCTTCCAGGTTTGATTCAAGTATTTTCAATTTGTTTTTATTCAGAGGTAAATCGAATCCTGCAATTAAATCTATGGGTA
>NW_015164675.1:890718-893847 GCF_001447785.1 Gekko japonicus
GCCCAATATGCTATGTGCTTCGCTATTACTTCTCAGTGATCTCAAGGAAATAATTTCTTCCTGTGGTCCTGCTGGTCTCATCTGATGGATGGGAAGACCACTGGGGAAGATTCTGTAGAAAAACAACAGGACTTCCTGTGAGAATGTGGTTTCTTTTTCAAAGCCATTCTGTGAGGGGGGAGGAGTCCCTCAATCACTGTACTGTGTCCAAGCATTCAGCCTGTTCAATGAATAAAGACTTTTCTCCCCTCCCCCTTGCACATTGTGAGGTATTTCTGTATTTACATTTTACAGAATGTGCATGTAGCAAGCTCTGGGATATCAATCTCTTTCCGCTTTTTCATTGTCCTTCCAAACAACCAGAGTTATACTTTGAGGCTGAACAACTGGCAATGGCAGGAAATCGCAGGACTTACTGCTAAGTAAATGCACATAAACTGGGCTGTAAGTCATGCTCTTAAAATGCCCCCCCTCCCCCAATCCTGTTGGGGATAAAATGCCTCATAACTAGCTACAAAGCGAAAAGTCAGCTGCTTAGGAGTCACCTGCATTTCTTAGACCGTTTGAGTCCAGGGGCACCTTTAAGACCAACAAAGTTTTTATTCATGGTATAGGCTTTCGTGTGCAAGCACACTTCCTTGGATACCGTGCTTGCACATGGAAGCTTATACCATGAATAAAACTTTATTGGTCTTAAAGGTGCCCCCCTGGACTCAAACTTTGTTCTGCTGCTTCAGAGCAACATGGCTACCCCAACAGAATCTGTCTTCTTAGAACATTGGTATTGTAACGATATGAGCTTATGTTTGTATTTCTGTATAGTGGTGATGCTGCTTATGTGTGTCTCTAGCATGAATACCTATGCATTATGTATTCAGGGATTGCTGTATGTTGTGTGTTGCTTTGTTCTGCATCTCATGCTTGCCTAGAAATAGGCTGGCCTGGGCCTGCCGTTGCACATACGGACCATGTGCGTCCCTGGAATGTATCCCATGACTCTGTGGGATGGAGAAGACACCGCGCCATTGCACCCACTTGGAGAGCTATGGAAAATCCCCAGCGAACCCCGGCATTCTTGGAATGGAAAGAGCAAGTGACCCTACTCCCTTAATCTGGTTTGGAGATCTAAAGACAATAGCGTTTATGGCTTTGGAGCAGGAACCAGATCTGCAAATCAAGAGGTGTCCATGGGAACGGAAGATTCACACCTTGCGGCCCTGTGACCCTAGGAATCGACTCTTCTGGGGTCAGATGGGACTGCTGGGAAGGGGAGAGAGGGTTGCCAGACTCCAGGTGGGACACCCCAAATCTCCAGGTATTTCCCAACCTGGACCTGGCAACCTTACAAGAGATCTCTGCTTAATTTTAGGAGAGCTTGTAAAAAGGAGGTCTTTCTTCCTTCAAGGATTAAAAAAAATAAAATAAGCAGGGACTCTTGTTCTTGAAATTGTGCCAGAGCCTGGATTTCACTATAAATTGCTTGTTAGTGTTACTTGGATTACATGGAGTCGCCAAACTCCAGGTGGGGCCTGGAGATCTCCCACTATTACAATTGATCTCCAGCCTACAGAGATCTGTTCCCCTGGAGAAAATGGCTGGGTAGATTCTACGGCATTGAACCCTGCTGAGGTGCCCTCCTTCCCCAAATCCCACTCTCCCTAGACTCTACCATGCAAATCTCCAGGTATTTCCCAATACAGACCTGGCAACCCTAGTGAGATGCATTGGATTGGATCCAACCAGCTTTTTCACAGCTTTCCCACTGATCAAAATGGAGAATGGGTCACTTCTAATAACCTCAAACAGCTGTGCTTGGAATTATAGGATCTGCATGGATCAAAACCCTGTAGGATGGGGGCTGTAGTAAGGAAGATAATTCGGTGAGACTGTGTGTGTGTGGGGGGGGACACCTGGCTGGATTCAACCCTTTAAACCTTGAGAGAAAGGCGGGATGTAAATCTTTGAATAAATAATAAAAGTAGTGCGGTCTTCAAAATAGCCCGGGAAGAAGGGATTAGGCTCATGGGATGAAGCACATGTATCTCAGTCTCATCCCAAATCCTCACTTGAATAGGGGACACTGTCAACTTCTAATGGCCTTGGCAGCTTTGAAATGAACAGAGTCCTGAGTACAATTTGCAGCCATCAGAGGGGAGAAAACGACATACAGGGCAGATATTGTAAGCAGTTGTTGAAAATCTTTCCTACATTTCATAGAAGTTAGAATTCTACAGGTTGCAAGAAACAGGAAACTGCCAGTGAAAAGGACATCTCCATTACTGAGTTTTCTCTGTGTCTGTAACATGCAGTGCAACGACTCCTTATTCTGATGCTGCTGTTGTTGTTGTTCAGTCGCACAGTCAAGTCCGACTCTTCACGACCCCATGGACAAGCTCCTGCCAGGCCTTTCGGTCTTCCGCTGCCCTCTGAAGTTGGCTCAACTTCATGTTCGTTGCATCTATGACACCGTCTAACCATCTCATCCTTTGCCGTCCCCGTCTTCTCTGACCTTCAATCTTTCCCAGCATCAGGGTTTTCTCCAGTGAGTGCTCCCTTCTCATTTGGTGGCCAAAGTATTTGAGCTTCAGTTTAATTATCTGGCCTTCCAGGGAACAGTCAGGGTTGATTTCTTTTAGGATTGACTGATTTGATCTTCTTGCAGTCCAAGGGACTCTCAAGAGTCTTTCGATTTCGATGTTACGATACTATAGTATCCTGTGTCTGCACATCATTAGCTACTGCTAATAAGGGTGGGAAAAGGCACAATGGAATGACACCTGGGTAAATGCAACATTATACAATTCAATACTCTCTCTCTCTCTCTCTGTCCAATCATGGCCAGGTTATAGCAACCTGATAGGGTTTTCAGGGCAAGAGGCAGAGGTAGGCAGTATTCTTTTACAGTTATTTAAATTTGTTATTTAAAATATTTTCCCCCGGCTTGTCTCTTTATATGTGGCACTCAAATTCTTTACAAATATAAATAAAAATATGTTGTCGAAGGCTTTCACGGCCAGAGTTCATTAGTTGCTGTAGATTTTCCGGGATGTGTGGGCATTGTCTTGGCATTGTAGAACCTGACATTTCGCCAGTAGCTGTTTGACTGGCATCCTCAGAGGCAGGGCATTT
>NW_015164675.1:894116-906626 GCF_001447785.1 Gekko japonicus
CGCCGCCGATCCCACAGCCCTGCCTGCGCCGCACCAATGGATGCAACCACCTAGAGAGGTGGTTGTTTTTTGCGGCGCAGTTTGGGCCGTTGGGACGGATCAGGGACGGAGACGGCACGCTCGCCAGATGTTGAGGTGAGATCGCGCCTGTTTGCTCCGCCCCAGTTCCGTCCCGCTCCCGGCCCAAATGGGCTCGTATGAACGGGGCCATTGTATAGCAAAAAGACAGAATGGACATAAAACAGCTGCTACTTCCATTCACATATTTGCCAGTCACACAAATGTAACCAAGAATTCCACTTCATGGCCCACCCAAGGTTAACCCATACAAAATCACATTATATGTGCACACAGGAGGGATCTGGGTTACCTTACTCCCCTTCCCCTCGAATTCCCCTTGCAGCGTCTCTCTTTTTGTAAAGAGGAGTTGCTTCCATCAGCCACCCAGTCTGAAATGTATAAAGAACTCCAGAAAAGTTTTGAAAAAAGGCTTTATCTTAAAATATTTAGAATAGTATAAAAGTCAAAAGGTACAAAAGGCAATTGCTGCCCCTCCTACCAGCACGCAGTGGTGCGTGTGTGTGTGTGTGTGTGGGATAATATTAAGTGATGCAGCAACATCATTTCCAGGTTCCTATCCAAAACTAACCTAGCAGCATCACATGTTTTGCCAGTCTCCACCTCCCAAATGCTTCCACAAAAACTTGGAGACAGGCCGACTCTAGACTGGAAACTCTAGCATGGTAGAGGATGGTCACTGGTGCAAAGGTGCAATGTATATTGTCATCAGCTTGATTAGAGAAGAGAGGAAATTCTCGGAGTCAGAAAACAGGCGCCATAGCCAGGTTCAGCGCAGATTTGAGGTTCCATTTCTAAGGACATTCAGCAATCTGAACTATTTTGATTCACCGAAGTATTTTTGAGCAGGGTTGCACATCACACCTACTGGAGTCCACCTTCCATCCCAATGGAAGCCACCTTGAAGAGGGGTAATTTTAGTCTTGCTTTTCAGAAGCATCATAAAGAACAGACTGGGGTCTGGGGCTTCGGTCCCGCAACAGCCTCTCAAACCTTGTCAGCTGAAGTGTTTGGCATTCAGTGCCTTGTTGAGGCACATGCCTCCCCCAATTTTGCTTGTTGGCTAGTCCATAATGAAACCTACAGTTTAATCACACGTTTAGGGATAGATAAGCCTTCATGGTGGGGGGGCAGAACTTTTTATTTTGTCCTCTGATATTTTAGGCCCTGCAATTGATGATGAAGTACTGCCCTATAGATGAATAGGAACAGATGCACGTGGCAGAAATAACAAGAAACAGCCACAGATGGCGTGTCACATGTGTAACTTCTTAATTTCTCCCTTTTTGTGCAATACAATTATCCTTGCCAGTAGGCTGCATTCATCCCTTTTCCATTTCCTGAGGGATTCCTGTTTTCTAAAGCCTGTTGTATATAGCCACTGCAATGCATAAGGCCCCTTCACTCAATGTTCCATCCGCTTTCCTCTTCCTTTAAAAAAAAAATGAATTTAAAAGCCAAATCTCTCCCTTTTATTCATGAGCCATGTGCTCCTTTGGAATTGTGAGGCAGTCTCTTGCTGATATGGATTATTTTTGTAAAAAAAATACTATTTTGCAAGAACTCACTTTTAACTTGACATTCGGAGTTCGTACCTGACCCATGAAATTTATAAAAAGTCAGCTTAATCTACATGATTTTGATTTCTTTTTAACATCGCCCATAAGGAATATTTAAAAAGAACTGGTACGCTTGCTTCATAATAGTGAATCACAGTATAGTGGCCTGTGAACGTTCCAACTGGCAGGGTCTTGTGTGTGTACACATGTGAGCACAGACCAAAAATCTGAAACTAAATTCAAATAAGAGTTACTGAACGGACAGAGATGAGGCCAACTTTCACAATTCTTTTGCATATGCAGTAGAGCCAATATTTTAAAAAAACAACAACAACATGGAAATAAATTACAGTAGAAGTGATTGAGAAATACTGTGTTTAAAGTCTAGATGGGTCTTCATCTTCGAACTAAATTAAAATGATGAATCTATATATAGTTAGAATGGCCTGGAAAGACTGGTGTTTGGGGAGGGGAGGGTCCTCAACATGGTATAATACAGCACAGAGTCCACCCTCCAAAGCAGCCATTTTCTCCAGGGGAACTGATCTTGTTCATCCTGGGATCAGTTGTAAAAGTGGGAGATCTCCAGGTAGGGTTGTCGTCTCCTCTGGCTACTGGCCGAGGTAGGGTTACCAGCTCCAAATTGGAAAGCTCCTGGAGATTTCGGGGTACAGGTTGGGGAGGACAGGGACCTCAGTGGGTACCATGTCACACTTCAAAGATGAGTTCTGATTCCAAGGGATCCCTAGGTCCCACCTGGAGGATGGCATTCCTACCTTTAGGTAGGGTTGCCAGGTTCTACCTGGCAGCCAGTGGGGGGCTCCCAGGTCCTTTCCAGTGGGGGGCTCCCAGGTCCTTTATGTCGGGGGTGATGTTCTAGTTTTTGGGCAAAACTCTATGGGTTTTTTTGTCTTCAAAACCATAGATTTTGCCCAAAAACTAGAGCATCACCCCCCCCCCCCAATGTTGGTTAGTGATTTTTTTCAGCCACTGTGTGACACAGAGTGTTGGACTGGATGGGCCTTTGGCCTGATCCAACATTGGCGGATCTTATGTTCTTATGTTCTTAACATGGAAATAAATTACAATAGAAGTGATTGAGAAATACTGTGTTTAAAGTCTAGATGGGTCCTTCATCTTCGAACTAAATTAAAATGATGTTAGAATGGCCTGGAAAGACTGGTGTTTGGGGAGAGGAGGGTCCTCAACATGGTATAATACAGCACAGAGTCCACCCTCCAAAGCAGCCATTTTCTCCAGGGGAACTGATCTTGTTCATCCTGGGATCAGTTGTAAAAGTGGGAGATCTCCAGGTAGGGTTGTCATCTCCTCTGGCTACTGGCCGGGGTAGGGTTACCAGCTCCAAGTTGGAAAGCTCCTGGAGATTTCGGGGTAGAGGTTGGGGAGGACAGGGAACTCAGTGGGTACCATGCCACACTTCAAAGATGAGTTCTGATTGATTCCAAGGGATCCCTAGGTCTCACCTGGAGGATGGCATTCCTACCTTTAGGTAGGGTTGCCAGGTTCTACCTGGCAGCCACTGGGGGGCTCCAAGGTCCTTTCCAGTGGGGGGCTCACAGGTCCTTTATGTCGGGGGCGATGTTCTAGTTTTTGGGCAAAACTCTATGGGGTTTTTTTGTCTTCAAAACCATAGATTTTGCCCAAAAACTAGAGCATCACCCCCCCAATGTTGATGATGTTATGATGTCATTTCCAGGTGATGTCATCACATCAGGGACATCACACAGCAATGTTCCTCTTTGGGGGGTGGGGCTTCCCTGCTGGCCGGCTGCCCAGCAACATATTGAAGCCCTCAAAAGTGGGGGAACCCTCACTGGGACCTGGGGGCTGGGAACACTACACTTAGGCCCCACCTTTACTGGAAAAGACTTTACTGGATGCACCTTTACTGGAAAAGACCTCAACAATTTTGCCACCAACACCACCTCAGTAGGTGGGAGCACAGAGGGCAGGGTTTGGGAACAGGATGTTAACTGACAGTCTGGACAGCAAAGAACGGGGTGGTCCTTAGATAGAGGGAAGGGAGAGACGGAAAGAAAGAGAGAGAGACTGTGAAGAAATAAAATTATAAACTGCAGAGTCAAAGGACCATGTAATGTAGGGGATACGGGGTGAGGTGTAATTTTGTAAAATGCACATGTGATCAAGAAAAGTAACACTTCACATTAGGAATAATTTGCAATCTCTTTAGCCTTGCAAGATAACATTCAGATTTAGGATATTCAAAGTACGGCAGCGTTAAAAGAATTTTGAACCTTTCCAAATCCAAACAGTATGTCCCTAGGAACAGCATTGTCAAATAGTTTCTTTCAAAAATGTTTAGCCATGCATTTCTTCTAGACTACAAGCTGTGATATAATGCAAGGTAACCTTGTCAGAAATAATCCATAACCAAGCACCTCTTACAAGGACAGAAGCCCTTCATCTTTTCAACCGGGCCCACAATCAAATACTTTGAAAATGCTTCTGTTGTACCAGAACAAAGCATCAGCTAATTAATATTTCTTCTTATCTAATCAGGCAACACACCGTATTCCTAAAATCAAATGCAAGAACAAATGTGATTATGGGATTCGTTGCAAGAATATAGTTTAGCGCTAACGTTACATATATTTCTTCTCTGGAAGTCTAGCACAATTCTAAGCTGCATCTGAAGAAGTGAGCAGTGACTCCTGAAAGCTCACACCCTTCCACAATTTTGGTTAGTCTGCAAGGTGCTACTGGACTCTTACTCTTTTCTACTGCTACAGATGGACTAACACAGCTACCCATCTTGACAAGTCTGTCATAAGCACAGCTCTCCAATTTTAGGAAACATCCAGAGTTCTTTTAGATTAGGTGATGGGTCCACGTAACACAGAATCCTCCTCCTACCGTTTTTCTTTCTTTCCATGTTTGCAGGTGCTGTGGGAAAGCACTAGCATAAAATCCTCCAGTGATAGTCATGCGACCTAGTGACCTTGGGCGAGTCACAATTCTCTCGGAACTCTCTCAGCCCCACCTGCCTCACAAGGTGCCTGTTGTGGGGAGAGGAAGGGACGAGTGATTGTAAGGCATTTGGAGATTCCTTAAGGTAGAAAAAATGGAGTATGAAAAGCTATTCCTTTACTTCTTCTTCTAGAGCCACATAAAGTCATATTTCCCTTTTCACACAGCATTTATATCAATATTTCCTTTCTATGGAACACCAGACAAAATCGAGAGGGTGCAGAAGAGAGCAATGAGGATGATCATGGGTCTGGAGACTGGAGTCTGGAGACATGGATCTGGAGCCCTACAAGGAAAGGCTAAGGGCCATGGGAATGTTTAGTTTGGAGAAGAGAAGATTGAGGGGGATCATCATGATTGCTCTCTTTAGATATTTGAAAGGCTGTCATTTGGAGGAGGGCAAGGAGCTGTTCCAGTTGGCAGCAAAGGAGAGGACCTGAAGCAACGGGTTTAAATTACATGCAGAAAGGTTTCGGCTGGATATTAGGAAAAACTTTTTCACAGTCAGAGTAGTTCAAAGGTGGAATCAGCTGCCTAGAGACGTGGTAAGCTCCCCTTCACTGATAGCTTTCAAGAAGAGGCTGGACGAATATTTGTCAGAGATGCTTTAGGCTGGTCCTGCACTGGACAGGGGGTTGGACTAGACGGTCTGTATGGCCCCTTCCAACTCTATGATTCTATGAATTCATGACAGCACAGCTAGGGATATTCTACTTTTTAATCATATTTCTACTCCTTCATAAGGAGCTCATGACATGACAGCCAGGGTTGCCCTGCTTGTTTTTCACAACAACCTTTTGGTATACCGGACAAAAGAGTTGCCAGCCTTCAGGTGGTATATCAAAAATGAGAGCTCACAGGAGGAGATTGTATCCACCTATCAGTGAAGCGGATGGGAAACTAGTGAAAAAGTGTTGAAACTATTTCAGTGAGTATGTATGTGCTGACAACTGGGGATATAGTTAATATGCTGTAATACAGTAAATATGACACAGAAATATAATTTTCAGTTCAGAGCTAAAGAGTACCAGCTATCTGAAGAAGCGAAACGTGAACGCGGCAGTGAAGCCAGCCGTGTATAGCTGTACTCACAAAAGACGTAGAACTATTGTACTCCTGAAGTTTTTTATACAAAGGAATTGTGGACGTTAATTGTATTCGTACTTTGTATCAAGTACTTTTTGATCCTTTTGTTCGTAATTCATTCACGGAGTGGCTTTATATTTATACAACCTCCAGGTGGTGGCTGGAGATTTGAGGAATTACAACTGATCTCCAGGAAAGAGAGATCAGTTTCCCGGGAGGAAATGGCAGCTTTGGAGGGTGGACTCTCTGGCATTGTACCCCACTGAGGTCCCTGCCCTCCCCAGATCCCCTCTTCCCCAAGTTCCACCCCCAAATCTCCAGGGATTTTCCGAGCTGGACCTGGCAATCAGTGAAGACCTAACACAAGACAGCATAAGTTCCTGGATCCACCATTTATACTGCTTTTTGTGAAGGACTTTTTATATTATTATTATTTTAAGATCAGGCATGAATAAACTGACTACCCATGGAAATGCAAACGCTTTAACAAAACTCTTCACTAAAGTCTGGTGTATTCTCCACTTCAGACACTTCACCTTACTAGGGCCCTCGAGCTAATGTTCTCTCTTCTCCCGTTTAATGAGCCTCTGAGTCACACAGATTCAAAGTGACAAATAATTAAAAAGTTATCATTGGGTCCCAGTCTGTTTGTGTTAAGTGCATAAGGAGAAAGTGGGGCATGGAGTATATTACCAAAGGAATGTCTGATGGAAAGTAACGTCACAAGTTAAGCGTTATGCAAAGCTTCTGCCCTTCAGCCTTCCCAGAAAAAGCATTCATTCAGGTAGCATGGCTGTGCCCTTTGCTTTGGAAGGCAAGAAATATCAGGGATGTGGAATGAATACTGAACTTAATGGCGTACTGCAAAACTTTCTGCTATACAGTGTGTCGAAAAGAAACAAACAGAGGCAGGGCTCTTGAGGAGGAGGGACTAGTGTCCATGCCTACAGACTCAGCTGCAACCAATGAGAGACGGTGTTGATATCTGAGGCAAGCTTTGAATGCAGACTGTGGAGATGAGCATGGAATATAACAACAAAAAATAATAATTTAGAATAGAAAATGTATTTGCTGCTTCTCCAGAGATTTGCTGAGTGTGATTGGACAATTATGTGTCAGGGACACTTTAGATCATCCTGGTAGGATTGCCAGTCATCCGGTGGGACCTGGGGATCCCCTGGAATTACAGCTCATCTCCAGACTACAGAGATCAGTAGAAAATGGATGATTGGAGGATGGAGTTTATGCCATTGTACCCCACTGAGGCCCTTGTCCTCCCCAGGCTCAATCTCCAAATCTTCAGGAGTTTCCCAACCTGGATCTGACAATTCTACCCCCATCACCTGCCAGTGGCCAGCAGAGACCTGGCAACCCTAAGAACATAAGAGAAGACAATGTTAGATCAGGCCAATGGCCTGTCCAACACTCTGTCACACAGTGGCCAAAAATACCAGGTGCCATCAGGAGGTCCATCAGTGGGGCCAGAACACTAGAAGCCCTCTCACTGTTGCCCCCCCAAGCACCAAGAATACAGAGCATCACTTGCCCCAGGCCAAGAGTTCCTATCTGTCTTGCATGGTGCAAGGGGTTGGCCTGGATGGCCCTTTGGCCCCTTCCAGCTCTTTAACTCTATGGTTCTATGGCTCACAAAGTCAATATACTAATAGTAATAATAAAACAACAGGAGTAATTAATAATAAAACAAAATAGAAGACATAAAGGCAGCTTAAAACAACATTCAGACACTGAAAATTATTTTCATAAAATGGTCCTTATGCTAGAAGCGTAATTGTAGAATAACACACGGCCCTTGGTTTCTGGTTTGATTTGAGAAATCACAGCAGTAAAAGAAGACAAAAAAGGTGACACAATACAGCAAGGGAACAGCCATGACTGCTGGCGCATGCCATAAACTTTGTAGTACAGAGACACTGCTGTGCGCTATTGATGATACCGCTGTGATAAACAACATCAGGCACCTGTTGACGTGCTCTTTATCTCCCTGCATTTTGATCAGGTATTTTCCATGATAAGCCACACATTTCCATCCTGCAAGAACGCTTGCTGAAACTGGAGCTTAAAACCAAAGAGAAATTTACGGTGCCTGAAAGCGCGTTTATGAGTAACATTGTGAGTTCTAAGGAGGGGTTATAATTTTTTTATAATACCGATTGGCATTTTTAGATGCTTTTGTACAGAAATATTGTGTTTGCTTCTTAACACATTTCTAACGATACCTTGCAGGAAGTCTCTATGCCATGTTCCTAACCCCATAGCAAACACACTCCATTTACCATTTAATTTTGCCTGTTTACATTCTCTTCTTACCATTCTGGTAGCACATCCTTTACTATATTCACACAAAGCGATGCCTTCCTCCCTGCCTTGTAACCTTTTAAACTGAGTAACAGCACCATACTCCCCTAGAGCATGCAACAACTTCTCATCAACAGTGGTAGGTTGAATTCCATTTAACTTAATTGAGCGGTCTGGATCAAAACTGTATAACTTACAAAATTCTATACTTATAAATATATATATTTTTAAGAACAAAAGTTACTCTAGCAGTTACCAATATAACCCTATGGTGGCGCTGTCCCTGTTCGGGCACCAATTACTTTTGTAACCCACTAAGGTCCTAATATCTGCAGGGAGAGTGGGCAGGTTCAGTCGGTATTGACAGCGGAACTCCCACCTATGGTTATTAACAATATGTAACTGCTGTTACTACACATGTACTTAAACACAGGCATAAAAGAGGCAATACAACCAATGCACTTTAACATTTAAAATAAACTCTTTATATAAACAAAGCATGGAGGTTTTCATATAAATCCTCATTCACTTTTGGTTAGTTGCTATTACTTCATAGCAATTAATCTTCAGGATATTACTAAGTACAGATATCTTCAGCATCCACAAAGATGCACAGAACAGAAAAATTACTAAGCACATAAATAATACATATATTGTAAGTCCATATGTTGTAAGCTCACAGATACTGGAACAGCATATGAGGTTTCCAGGCTGTACTTGGGATGCCGAACGGGAGCCCCCCGCCGCAAGGTAAAAATGATTTGGCAAACCTAAAGCACATAGATAATACATATATTGTAGGTCCATATGTTGTAAGCTCACAGATACTGGAACAGCATATGAGGTTTCCAGGCTGTACTTGGGATGCTGCAACTCTTCTCAGTTGACTCCAGGATTTACTTGCAATAATTCAAGGCAGGCCTTAACACAGCAAAGTCTATATAGGCCTCTCCCCAAGATGTTGCCTCTTTCTGGGCCAGGCTGAACTGCTCATTAACTAAGTATAGAAGGGGGGAAAGGGAGTTGATTGCCACACCACCTATTGTCAAAAGCAGGTGTGCCTGATCCCTGTATGCTGTTAACACCTACAAAACTGCATGGGTTACACTAGCACAAGAGCAGTTACACTGGTGTGATGGCAGACCAGGGGTACAGTTTTTGCCAATTCTGCCCTCCCACTGCAGACCTCAAACTTTCCCATGTTGACTTCCAGTTTCAAGAAACATCACTGGGCTACACCCAGAGGGGAATGTAGAAAAGTCCTGCTTTTCAAGCATCCTTCTATTTGCAATGATTTGGATCCAAACTAATGGATTTAGTTGTGACATTTTGGTGGAGGGGGTACTCACAATAACACTTTGCATTGTTAATTTCTATATAAGCCTACTTAACATTGTGCCCTGAGGGTAAAATTTTCTCTCTGCGGGGCTGTATCCTGCTACTCAGCTAAGTAGTCTGCAAGAAAAAAAACACCGTCTTCTGCCAGAGGAAGTTACCTTAGGACAGAAGACCCCAAAGTCAGCTAAGCAGAATGGTGACCCCAAAATGCTCTAGAAAAACAGTCCCCTCCCTTTCGTTCTGCAAGGTTTCCAGCAGCCACCATAGGAATGATCAAAGTGTGAATTAAAGTAAAACTTAAAATGATGTTATTTCAGTTTGTCATGGAAGAAAAATTACTAGGAGCTTGCACATTTGAAGTACGCCATCCCATTACTGCCCCATGTGAATGGAAGCAACTATTTTGCTGACCCGGCTGTTATATTCTTCCCGTTGCCTGTTTATTCAATTATCTCTTGCTTTATGAAGAAGTTGTTCAGGGTCATTCAATAAATGGCTAAAAACCATGTGAATATTTTAGAATAGTATCACCATAAATCATTCTGCGTAACTTCTGGAAGCATCAGATAGCTGGCTGGCTGAATATGATTTGGAAAATGGTTCCGTGATTAAGTTCATTCTTGGCAAACGGTTATTAGAAAATGTATTCCTCGCCACCAGCATTTCCGAGGGAAGTGCAAAAGGAATGCATTAAAGGGGGAATAAAGGACACAATTATGGTAAGCAGAGGAAAGATCCCAGTATTAACATCGTTAAAGGTCCTGAAAAGTAAAAGATGTTTGATGATACAAGTACAGAGAGGATATAATTGGACTAAAATGAGCATGACTTTGAATCTTTCATGCCTGCTGTTATGACCCCGAAATTCCTATACTGATTTCACTTTTCCCTTGGATGAACTGAATTAATTATTCTTTCTTCTTGCACCATTCTGTTTCCACCCCAAACTTTACCACAACACACACACAGACACATATGTAAAATCAATGTTTTTTTCTGCACCAATAAATCTGCATTATATGCATTCAAGTGGGGGGACTGACAAGGATTTGTGGTGGGGATCTCATTTTCTCCTCTCCCCATAGCCTCTCCCCCTTTCCTGAATCCTTTCTCCATTCCTACCAACCAGCCAACTTACCTTTATCCTCCTCCCATATTCGATTTTCTGTTCTTCCCTACCCCTGGCAGCCTCTCCCAGGGGAAAGTCTGACCAAGTTGTACAGCGCTGGCTGCCATGCCTAGTTACATGATGAGGAACCCACGAGGATATGTCTCGGGCTCATTTTTCTCTGTATCACCCTCCACACACTTTTTTCCCCTGTTTCCCTCCTCCTGGCAAACCCCATATCCTCACCTTTTCCTGCTTTCTTCTCATCTTCTGACTCACCAACCATCCTACATTTTATCTGCCCCATCTATAGTTATTATTTATTTACATCATTTATGTCTCAACTTTCTCTTCAGTGGGGACCCAAATTGGCTTAGATCATTCTCCCCTCCTCCATTTTATCCTCACAATAACACTGTGAGGTAGATTAAACTGAAAGTGTGTGACTGTCCCAAGGTCACCCAATGACCTTCCCTTGAAGAGTGAGAATTTGAACTTGGGTCTCCCAGATCCTAGTCTAAAACACTAATAATCACATGGCTTTCTTGGGGTGCTGTTGAATGGTAGCAAGGAGCCAGGCCTGGGTGAATCATGCAAGTCAGGTGGTAGCAAGTTGGCGAACGGTTGCTGCCAGGCCTGATCTAGAGGAATCTTCTGTCAAAGGCCAAAACAGCCCTGGAAAGGGCCCTGCCACCTCCCCTGCCTTTTACTGACAAAAAAATGAGCATGGAATGCTGGTAAAACTGCTGTATATATACTCTGACCTGGATAGCCGAGTCTATCCCAATATTGTAAGCTAAGTAGGATCAGCCCTGGTCAGTGTTTGGATGAGAGACAACTAAGGAATATACAAAGGCAGGCAATAGCAAACCACTTCTGAACATTTCTTGCATTGAAAACTCTACACCAGACTTCCGGTTTATGGTGACATGCTGAGCAGACTCACCTCCCGGACCTCCCGGGGATGAAATCTATGCACCAGCAGATAGGACGGGGGGCGATATCTCGCTACCCCCCCCCAGAGCCTGGTTGAAAGGCTCCTAGCCATGAGACTTTTGAGAGGTGGCCTTTTCGCCAGTGTGATGCTGGAGAATCGAGGTGCTTCTCCGTCCCGACGGTCCTCCTGCTGTGTATCCGTATGGAACTAGTGACGCTGACCGGGACAAGTGCTGGAGATTGAGCGGTTTAAATGGAGTTAAAGCGAGGTCGAAAGACCAAATATGAACTTTGAGTCAGATTAGAGCGTATTTGTCAATTTAAAAAGGAAGCTCCCCACCCTATGGACTAGAAAGTAATGCAAGTGGGGGAGGGGCCCCTCCCATGCGCATGAACTAATAAGCGAGTTCTGAGGGGAGAGCGGAAGCAAAAACGCCAAAATCTGTTGGGAGAGACTTACCAGGACATGGATGAGCATATGAGCGTATATTCAGAGACTTTAGCAAATTTTCAGAAAGTAAACAATCCCTAAAGATGGCGGGGAAGAGGACTGAGAAAGAAAATGTTTAAAAACCAAAAGTAGTTGGGAGCCCTCGTCCGGAAGAAACCACCAAGTTGGCTAAAATGTTGGCAGAATCCCTGTGCCCCCTGCTGGACCAGATGACTAATCTCAAGGAACAGCTGTCAACGATGAACCAAAGCATCACTACTCAGTAGCTTCAATTGTATGAGACTCTTAAAATTATGGAGCAAACAGCTGAGAAAGTGAAAGAAGTTGACGCCAGCACTCAAAAGGTGAAGAAAAAGGTGCAAAAACTGGGGGGGAAAGCAAGTCTCTACAGAAAAACAACTTTTGCAGCTACAAATGGAGAAGGCAAACATGGTCCTTCGTTTCCAAGGTGTTCCAGAATCCAAAGGCGAGAATCTGAAGCAAATGATGAGTGAAGCACTAGCCCCAGTGACAGATTTGTAGGTGGAATTCCTTATGAGCAAGATGGATGTGGCCTACAGGTCTTATTCTGTTTACATAAAGAAGAATAATCTGCCTGGGGAAATAGTAATGAGATTCTCGAAGAGGCA